>NW_005871115.1:4431858-4462356 GCF_000147115.1 Myotis lucifugus
ACCTTCCGTAAAGAAAAAATAAAATTTTAAAAAAAAATTTATCAGAGTGATATTGGTTCCCAAAACTATACGGGATTCAAGAGTGCAACTGAATAAAATATCATCTACACTCTGCAGCCTTCTGTCCCCATTCTCTCTTCCCTCTGACAACCTCCTGCCCCCCCCCCACCCCTTTACCTCTGGCTATCACCACACAGTGGTCTATGTTGTGCATATATGGTTTTTGACTAATGCCTTCACTTCCTTTCAATATCTCACTGAATGACACAGGCACAACATTCAAACTGAAGCAAACACCTTGTAAAACTGCCAGTAACATTTATCCTAAGGGATGAACTCTCTTGTCACAAAGTCAGTCTCTGGTGGCTACTCTAATGGGCTGCATAGCCTGTCTGCTCCTTTGGTGGTTTTTCTCTTACCTGCTGGAGGAGAAAGCAATTTCCCACCACAATATCCCACTTCTCCAAATCCTCTACCCATGGCATCTCCTCCATGGACTCCATCCTCATAGTAATAAAACCCAGGAAATAACATTTTCACTCTCAGTGCATTATATACTATGTAACTTTTCATGGTTTCCTTGTGTAAACCTCTTTCCCTCAACATTATTATTTCTTTAAAATCGGAGAGTTTTTTAAGTATTCCCTCCTCTAAGACTTCACATTCAACAAGGTAAACAGAAGGGGTTTAATAAATGTGTTGATGTGACTGGAGGCAAGCATTGCTCTAGTGAAATTTTGATAGTTTTATTTTTTTAATGATTAAAAAATGAAAGTAAAGGAGAAACCTCACTAACACCATGGTTCATAATTATGGTGGTCATGATGTGAATGGCCGCTTAGACACCCTGAGGCTACCAAAGGGACTGTTGGATTCTCCTCCAACTGCTGCTTATATGGATATGAAAGTATCACCCACCAGACTTAGAGCATTGAGGACACTGTGTACCACAGGGCAGCTGGTTGGCTCAATAAGGCTGTCAGCTGTACCTGAGACCAAAGGACCCTGTAAAGGTGAAGAGTGACCAGGAAGGACTGTCCCCACCCTTCACACTCAGAGTTGGAATGATGCTCTGTTTTATACTGGGAGCTGCTGAAGCTAAGTCCCTAATGTAGTTTTGTGAAAAAAATGTAATAACCGTGCCCTGGCAGGAGTCGCTAAGTGATTAGAGCATCAGTTTGAGCAGGGAAGGGTCCTTGGTTTGAATCCCAGATAAAGACATGTACCTGGATTGCAGGTTTGATCTCCGCCCCCTCCAGGGGATGTGCTGGATGTGTCTCTATGTGCCAGCACATTCTCTCTCTTTCTCTTTCTCTTCCTTTATCCCTCTTTCCCTTCCACCTTTCCACATTCCATTCTCTAAAAAATAAAGCAATGGGAAAAATATAATCTAGTGAGGATTAATAAAAATAGAAAATGCAGTACTCTTAAGTCAGGTGAATAAGAGGCCACCTGGGTGACCACCTCAGCTTTTGGGAAACTAGCTGGGATGGTTTTTGATGGTGGGGGAGGGGGATTTTACCTTAAAGAAGAATAAACTCGGAGAGAACCACTATAGCCCTCCTAGTAAGTGGGAACTTGCAGGATTGCAAACTTTAGCTTGATGTACAGAACTGGAACGGCCTGATAAGAGACTGTTAGGAAGTAACAGTGTCATCATGTCAAGCGTGTAGGTAAAAAGTTTGAACGACCAATAACCTGGGTTGTGATAGAAGCAATTCCTGAATTAGATGGCAAAATAGCCTAGATGACTCCAAGCCTCTGTGCAGAAGTAAGTGTGAGAGGTATTTCAGTGACAGAAGAGGGTGGGATTACAAAACACAAAATATGGCCTAACAGTTGTCGGCAAACTCATTAGTCAACAGAGCCAAATATCAACAGTACAACGATTGAAATTTCTTTTGAGAGCCAAATATTTTAAACTTAAACTATATAGGTAGGTACATTGTTATTAACTTAATTAGGGTGCTCATGAGGCTTAGGAAGAGCCACACTCAAGGGGCCAAAGAGCCGCATGTGGCTCGCGAGCTGCAGTTTGCCGACCACGGGTGTAAGTGATTCTTAAATGAAGCCTATCAGAATCACCAGGGGTTTATTCAAACTTCACACACTCCTCAGTCTCAGATCCCACTCCAAGATTTTAATATATTCCCCATGGTAAGTGTATGTGTGTGTTTGTGTTTGGGGATGGGGGTGTTGCCCATGCTGCTCTCAGTTTAAAATCACTGCTACAAATCTCTGCTGTATCTGTCTAACTTGTTCAGGTGAGAAGAGTTGGAAGATTGTTGACTCTGATGTTCAAACACCAAATGAGATTATGGGGAGAAACCCAAGCTTTTTTTATGAAACCCCTTATATTCCCATTAAGCTATTGAGTTGGTGTGGTAGTACTGTCAGATGACTTTTACTCTTGTTCCCCAATGGGAGAAGGAGGCAAGATAGTTCTCTAAGGTCCCCTTGAGATATAAATTTAAATGACACTAAAAAATAAATAAAGCTTAAAAAGTACTAAGAACAATATCAGATAGTATTCCACCTCAGGATTAAGAAAAATAAACCAAGGGCATCCATGCTGCCATTCCACTCACTCTGTCACTGACAACTGTGCCCATTGCTCTCTCCCAATTCCTGGTTGGGTCGAGTGGCTCCCAGGAAGATAAACCCCTTTAGCGAAAAGGCAAGGGAATGTTATTAAGAGACTATTTAAATTTTGTTGCCAAGCTGAAATATTATAAAATCCCACCACTTCATTTCTCTTATCACTGTGTACAAAATGGGATAACCAAAAAGTAAATAAATCACTCTAATCAACTTAGTGGGCTTCTTCAAATACATACAGGCATACCTCATTTTATTGTGCTTTGCTTATTGTGCTTCATTGATGTTGCCTTTTTACTAATTGAAAGACAAACCCTCCACCAGCAAAAAGATTGCAGCTTGCTTTATTGCATTACTTATTTTATTGTGGTCTAGAACCGAACCTGCAGCATATCTGAGGTACGCCTGTGCATCGTAAACCTTCACAGACACAGAGAACATCAGTTTCCACAAACGAAGATCACAATAAAAGTTACACTAAAATTCAAGCCAAATTTTAACTTGACGTTTTAGGATTGTGATGACTTTTCTGAGGTACTGAATTGGTTATAGCCTCAGTTATTTCATCAAACCCAGAATCCCTGCAATCAGCCTTTTATAGTTTCTTTCCCTTGGAGATAAGGAGGGACTGTGAATAGGATGGATTTCATCCCCAGGATTGTTGTGTCACATGACCAGAGGGATTTTGCTTGGTGTGATTAAGGTCCTCCATCATTTGACTTTAAGAAAAAGAGATTGTCCTTGGAGAGGGCTGACCTACTCAAGTGAGCCCTAAAGAGGATCTGTGCTCTTCCTGGCATAAGAAATACAACCGGTCAGAAGAGTACAATGAGAGGATGGTGTTCCTTTGCTGGCTTGAAGTGAGGAAGAGGCTGTATGACAAGGAATGAGAAACCTCTAGGATCTGAGAAAAGCCCACAGCAGACATCCAGCATAGAAACAGGGACCTCAGTCCTGCAACCACCAGGAACTAAATTTTGCCACTATTATGTGAGCTTGGAACAGTACCCATTTGAGAATACAGCCTGGACAATGCCTTTCTTTTAGACCCCAACCACAACCTGACCAGAACTGTGACCTACAAATCTGTGAGCTAATAAACGAGAGCTGTTTTAAGCTGGTGTATTTGTGGTTATTTGTTATACAGCACTAGAAAACGAATATAAGTAATCTTTCAATGCCTTCATGTCAACATTATGAACATAATGTATATCATGTTGACAATGAAGGAAGCAGAAACTCTGCTGAACTTGAACTGGCCTTAAACATAAACACTAGTAGCTTACTTGGAAAAATGCAAAATCTTAAGCTTCCAAGTTATTATACTGATAATATAAGTATAGATATTAATGACAGATTTTTATAAGTATTATTTACATTTAGTATTTGATTGTGTACAAGGTGTTTTAACAGAAAAATGCATCATAGGATAAAAAACATACTGAGTTGTGAAGACAGATCTAGGTTAACATCCTGGCTATGACTCTAACTTTGAACAAGTACCCTAAATCTCTCTGCTGTTGAATGGTAAGACCTATATCAATCTTCCAGAGTTCCTGGGGTCATGGGACCCTATATAAAATATCTGGCATGTGCTCAAATAAATTTTATGTCATTTTATTCCTCTTATTTAAACTGTTATCACGTCACTGAAATCAGGGATCCTGACTTAGTCACCATTAAATACAAAGGGCCACCCTAACTGGTTTGGCTCAGTGTATAAAGCGTCGGCCTAAGGACTGAAAGGTCCCAGGTTCGATTCCAGTCAAGGGCATGTACCTTGGTTGTGGGCACATCCCCAGTAGGAGGTGTGCAGGAAGCAGCTCATTGATGTTTCTCTCTCATCAATGTTTCTAGCTCTCTTTCCTTTTCCCTTCCTCTCTGTAAAAAAATCAATAAAGTATATTTTTTAAAAATCCAAAGGGCCTAGTGCAGTGCCTGTCACATAGTAAGCACTCATTAATCTTTTTAAAGTAAGAGAGTGATACACATATTTACATCTCTAACAATCTTGTGATAAAGAGAGCATCCCCATTTTACTCATAAATATTAAGGACCAGAAATGTTGATTTTCTTACTTAAGTTTTCTTAAATTACAAAATGATGAAGTACAGAAAAAAAAGCATTCTAAATTTAAGTTCTGTGCCGCTTCCATTGTACTATAGACTACACAGCTACCAGAGAGATATGAAACTATATCTCAGAATATTTTCACATATTTAGTCCTTGTGCTCCCCAAAAGGGAACAAAAATTGGCCACCATTAATCCACATTCTACTAGGTAGAATTCTCTATTAAGCATTTTCTAGTTTTCATTTATGTCTATATTTGCTACAAAAGCACAACAGTAAGAATGGATTCCACTGCCTAAATCCCCAGAATTTACATGATGAGTAAATTTTTCAAAATAACTTTGCAAGAACCTGCTTCCGTTAACCATTTTGGGCAGAGTAGTTTTTTTCTTTTCCCTTAAGGAATGGTGCAAAGCAGTGACAACACCAGATGCTGACAAGGATGTTGCTGATGGGACTGTTCAATGGAAAAAACACTCTGGAATACAGTTTGGCAGTTTCTTCAAAAGCTACGCCTATAAATATGTACGACCCAGTAGTTGTACTTCTATGCATTTATCCATAGAAATGAAGACTATGTCCACATAAAAAACTGTACATGATTATTTATAGAAATGTCATGAGCAATAGCACAAAACAACTGAAAACAACCAAGACGTGCTATAGTAGGTGGACGGTTCAACAAGGTGTGATATACCCACAGCGTGGAATATGAGAGAAAGAGAGAGGGGAGGAGAGAGAGAGAGAGAGAGAGAGAGAGAGAGAGAGAGAGAGAGAAATTTCTACATGATGCTGTTGCATGAATAGGTCTCAACAGCATTGTGCTGACTGAAAAAAAAAAGAGCCAGTCTCAAAAGGTTACATACTTTTACAGAACAGTTTTGAAATGACCAAAGTATTGATATGGAGAACAAATGATGCTTAACAGGTTAGGGATAGCAAGGGAGCAGGTGACTATAAATAGCTTGCATGAGGCAGATATTTGTGTTAATGGGTTAGTTCTATATTCTGATTGTGGTGGTCATTACAGAAATGTACACATGTGATACAAAGAAAAAGAAATATATACACAATTTAACATTGTGAACTGGGTGGTTTTGGCATTTAACTTCTGTTACATAAAATGTAACCACTGGGGGAAGCTGGGTAAGAGTACACAACACTTTTCTGTTCAATCTTTGAAACTTCATGTGATTCTATAACTATTTCAAAAAATAAAAATGGGTGCACAGCCAAATGTCTGAGACTCTGGTAGAATCGTGTACACTCTCTAGAACAAAACACGACTTTCATATTTTCACGACCCCAACAGTAAGCATAGTTCATGTTTTTTCCGGGGACTTTGAAAACAAAGATGCAACAATCACACAGAAAATTACAAACTTTGTCTTTATCCCAGAGATTGGTATCCCTTCCCATCCACCTTCATCCCATCTCATGGCCTTTAAGTCTCGAGTTTACAATCCTCCTCTCAGTGACCTACACTCTACTCCAAAATCTCCCTCCCCCATTGTGAGTTAATGAGATTTTCAATGGAGGAGAGATTTTTGAGCAGAAAAGCCTTCCAAATTCGGCTCTTAGCCATCTCCTGCCCATGCTGCACCACACAGACACCCCTCTCATGACACCCCAGCTTCAACACCTCAGAACCTCACTTCATAAAATAAATGTCCCAGGAAGACAGCTAAAATTTGAAAAGTACTTTGGTTTACAAAGGACTGGTACACAAGGGATCTCATGATGCTTGTTAGACTGGAGAATACATAAAGCAGGAATCTCTTTTCATCCCCATTGTAGAGATGAGGTAACTTGGACCCAGTGAAGTAACTCCTCAAGTTCAATAGAGGCAAATGGTTAAGTTGAAGAATCAGATGTCCTGATTCCTAATCCTAAGCAATGTCAAAATATTCCATCAGAATAAACACCCCATTCCCAACCTGGTAATAAAAATGTCATAACAGGAAACACTAGAAGAATAGAAGGCAAATAGTTGATTCAACTGAATGGTCTGATCCCATCTAAATCAGAGGTTCTCAAAGGTTTGTCTAATCCTGAGAGCAGTAATATGACTAGTGGTTCTAAATAGAGCTTTCAAAATAGAAAGTCAGTATGCACCTGTATGTGGTTAAAGTAATCAGCTGGCATGGCAAGGACTAGAAAGAAAGCAGATTGTTTACTTCAGCTAGCTGTACTGCTTTATGCAACTCCCCAGCCCATGTCTATGAAGAAAGGGCACAATCCTGGTGCCATAACAAAGGCTGAATTCAAATTAATTCTATTAGATCCCTAGCTCTCCCTCATCTTGACCAAGAAAAAGAACAAACACCATAGCAGGAAACCTCAAGGAAACATCATTATGACCTGATTTTTGATTTTGTGATTCTCTTTCTGATCTATTTTTTTCCCAGCTGGAACATGGCTGGGATTTGTCAGCCCTTGACCAAAGTGCAGGTAATAAAAAAGCTACATCATTGAAAAGATCATGGAAAATTAATCACATGAAAGGTAGTACTTTTGATAGCAGCAAACAGAAATGCAGATTAAATGATGCCTGGAACTCTACACCATCAGAACAGTTCTCAGAACAAAAGTTTGAGAACCTGACAATACACAAATAACACAGCAAAGGAGTTTTATTATGAAAAGTAGACCAAGTAAAGTCATAATCTTAAAGCTGCTAAATATTACATAATCATTAATAGTCATAAACTACTTTTTGATTCAAAGGAGTCCCTAGTCCCATTGTGTCTCATTTCTCATAGGATTAGGCTACTGCAGGACAAATAAAAGGGAAGATTATGAAATTCTTACCAATACGATATTTTAGTTCTATGGTGGTTTCGCCTTCTCTAGTTAATTCTGTTACTTCACAAGTGTAGTTTCCTGGGACAGCATCGCTCTTGTCCATAATCAATGAGGCATTGCCTGATAGCAGTGTGTCTGATACGAAGTATGCACTCGAAAAGTCACTGGTGGCCTTAGATTCATTTTTATATCCATCATAGTAGTAAATTTGTTTACCTCTGAATCTCCACTTTACAAACATTTCTGCAAGGTCCTTTGCCCCCAAATTATTGACTATGCATGGGATGAGAATAGTTTTATTATCTTTGGTGTATTCTACCGAGTCGGTTATATTAAATATTAGCTGAGCTGAACCTGGAAAAGAAAAAGAAAATAGTTTCATTTCACTATAGAATTCTATAAATTAAGGTCTTAGGTATGTTACAAATCCTGAAGATAAAAGATCAATGCTTCAATTGTCCCCTTAAGTATGCAGTGCAGCTATACAAAGAAGGCAGACCAGGTAAAAAAGTGAAACAATGTATTTTAATATTAACCTGCACAGATGGTAGACACCATTGTAACTATTCTTTATTAATTCTCAGTAATACACAGTACACATTACCAAGAGTATTGGTAATAAATTCAGCAACCTGTGTTGGAACATGAAGTTGTATATTTGGCTTCAGAAGCTTTGAAGAAATCATTGTTGCTCACTGATGTACGTAGAAAAATATTGTTCTTACCATGGAAAATTTTTGAACAGAAAATCAAACGAAATATTATATTGTCTCAATTTATATATATTCCCTCCAAACAGAACTTGCTAAACCCATATGAAGTTTATCTCTATCTTTAGGTTGCATTTCCAAGCAATGTGTTGAGCTATATTGTACTTTAATATAAAAAGTAAATCAGATGAATCACTTCTTACATCTAAGATGGAAAGTCTTAGAATGCTAAGGAGAAAAAATATTCTCTGGCTATTTCCATTGCAAAATACAAACAGCAATGGACATTTGGTATGCAAATACTATAAAGAGATATATACAATTGAAAGGCATTTTCTTACTCCCAAATTTAATTGAAACTATAGAACAACAATTTCCAAACGCATTTTACAGGTATTCCTTCCTCCTAAAAACCATAAACCACTCAAAATAAAGCTACAAAACAGTTGAAATCAAGAACAGATATTTCTGGTAAGTAGGTATATCCTATTAAATTCTTCTCAATAGGATAAACTACCAGTTGCCTTACAAAATAGAGATTGGGAAGGTAAATGCAATCACTCATCTTTCACCTAAAATGTGCAAATTGTAGAGAAATTATAGTTCTCTTCTATATTTTTCAGCCACTTAGTAACTCTTCTCTATAAGTAGTGAGTTGGATTTTTGCTGAAAACAACAACAACAACAAAACACTAACAAATATAAATATCAACTTTAACAGTTCATCCTTACAATTTCTTCCCTTTACACAAATTGGGAATAAAACTCAGGTCCATAACACGTTTTTATTCTAGGAACATAGTATTTGGTAAATGCCCATTGAGTTGAATGCTAGGATGCATTTGAAATATGAACTGAACAAGGTTCAGAAAGCCTGAGTACAAATTCTACCTGTCCCTTGTCAGTATGTGACCTTAAGCAATTCACGTAACTTTTCTAGGCCTTGGTTTACTCTCTGCAAGTAAGAGGATCAGAAATGAACACCAGACAGCTTCACAGAATTGTGGCGAGTATCAAAGGAGCAAATACATGGACAAGTGCCCTCTCAACAATGCTGTGCTGTACATATGCAGGTAATACTCTAAAAACTGGACAAAACAGCATTTTTACACAATGATCTAAACCTTCTCTGACTGGGAGGTGCAAATTGTTATGTTTCTGGGAATTTGCAGTCTGAACCAAGCTTGTGGTTCACAAGCTCAGTTCTGCCCAGTTCTCTACACTTCTAGCCATCCCTGTACTAGGAAGCCCCAGGCAAAACTGGATTTCCAATTATGTTTTTCAAAATCATGGGGTTCTGAATTATTTCTCTCATGTCCTTGCCTTTGCACATGTTCCCCCAGCCTAGAGGATCATGCCCTTCTCTGGGTGTATAGATCAGAACACATATTTTAGAGTCAGACATTGGCTCAAGCCTTATCCCCTTCTCGAAATATAATCATATGCAAATTATTTAACAACTGCACCTCAGCTTCCTCATCTATATGATGGGAATTGATAGTATATACCTCCTGGAGATTTTGTTGAGATTTAATCAGATAAGGAACACAAAGTTCTTATCTCAATGTCTTTCATATACTTAGCAAATTTTCAATAAATGGCCGATAGAGGTGACTAACTTTGGCTCTTCCTTCTAAATCACAGTTCAGATGTTTAATCCTGTTCCCCCTCCGTACACTATGCAACTGTATTCAATCTCTTTTTATTGCTCCCATGACTTCCTCTCAAGTGCTGTCACTACCCTTGTTACTAAATGTTGTAATTAATACTTGATTTAATTGGTCTCTCCATTAGGAGAAAGGGTAGAAAAGCAAGAACAATGTCTTTATTTTGTAGCCTATGGATTAAACCCAGGGTCCAGCAAGTATGCCTCATTACATTCCTTATGAATATAAAAAAGTTAAAGTCTGAGTCCCAAGAAAGGAATACAAACATTTGTATCAGAGAGGATTCGTTCTTCTTCCATATTTCAAGAGAACCCTCCACTACTTACTTCTATAGACCTGATTATGGAATCATGAAGCTACATATTTCAGTGCAAAATTTCAACTAAGTCAGTTGCAGGTGAGATGGAAGAGTTCCTTAATTTTGCAGGAAGAGCCAAAATTAGTCAACTGTAGCTGCCATTTATTGAGCATTTGCTAAGTATGTGAAAGCTTCAGAGACCAAGAATATAGCTAATAATTGAAATTATGAGCATAAATATGATTGTTCAGAGAGTCCTTTCAAAGTAACAGAGCAGGTATCAGAGAATTGAATGTTGGAGAATGCCAGTGATTATGGGGCAAATAGTTAAAAAGGAACAACTAAGGAAGTGAGTAGTAGTGTGAGAAGTAGGTGACCCAGCAAAGATCTCCACTATAGACATCAAGAAAATTTCTTGATATGAACAACATAGATGTCAAGTGTGATAAGTACAAAGAGCTCCTAGATGAAAAATTACATCACTGGGTACTGTATCTGGAAAATGTCAATAGACTAGTGGGATGAGAAGTCATAGTGCATTGGGAATAAATGGGAGGGGAGAAAGGAGAGGCAATTATTCTTTCATTAAATTTGACAGTCAAAGAGAACAGATTGAGAAGGTGATATTGGAAGAACTGTGGAGACAGGAACAGGGCAAGATTTTTTTGGTTCTTCTCGTATTAATTAATTAAATTATTAATTAATTTATTTTTATTTTATTTATTTATTTATTTAAAAAATTTTGTTTTATTGCTTAAAGTATTACAAAGAGTATTACATATGTCTCCTTCCCCCCCCTTGACATTCCCCTGGCCTCCCCTACCCCCAGTGTTTTATGTCCATTGGTTATGCTTATATGCATGCATACAAGTCCTTGGGTTGATCCCACCCCCCCCTCCTGCACCCCAACCCTCCCCAGCCTTCCCGCTGTAGTTTGACAGTCTGTTCGATGCTGCTCTGCCTCTGTATCTATTTTTGTTCATCAGTTTATAATGGTCTTTATTATCCATAAATGAGTGAGATCATGTGGTATTTTTCTTTCATTGACTGGCTTATTTCACTTAGCATAATGCTCTCCAGTTCCATCCATGCTGTTGCAAATGGTAAGAATTCCTTCTTTTTTACAGCAGCATAGTATTCCATTGTGTAGATGTACCACTGTTTTTTAATCCACTCATCTGCTGATGGGCACTTAGGCTGTTTCCAGATCTTCGCTATGTAAATTGTGCTGCTATGAACATAGGGATGCATATATCCTTTCTGATTGGTGTTTCTGATTTCTTGGGATATATTCCTAGAAGTGGGATCACAGGGTCAAATGGCAGTTCCATTTTTAGTTTTTTGAGGAAACTCCATACTGTCTTCCAGAGTAGCTGCACCAGTCTGCATTCCCACCAGCAGTGCACAAGTGTTCCCTTTTCTTCGCATCCTCTCCAGCACTTGTCATTTGTTGATTTGTTGATGATAGCCATTCTGACAGGTGTGAGATGGTACCTCATTGTTGTTTTGATTTACATCTCTCAGATGATTAGTGACTTTGAGCATGTTTTCATATGTCTCTTGGCTTTCTGAATGTCCTCTTTTGAAAGGTGTCTATTTAGGTCCTTTGCCCATTTTTTGATTGGATTGTTTATCTTCCTTTTGTTAAGTTGTATGAGTTCCCTATAAATGTTGGAGATTAAACCCTTATCGGTGATAACATTGGCAAATATGTTCTCCCATGCAGTGGGCTTTCTTGTTGTATTTATTCATTTTTTATATGGGGTAAAACTTAAGCATGTCTGTAAGCTATGGTGAAAGAACCAACGGAGAAGGAAAGATCTCAGATATAAAACTGAAGTATTAAATTGATTAGGTAGGTCTCCTAGGTGGTGAAAGTGAAAGAGCTATAGATAGGTGATCTTTTCCTTATAAAGGTGAATATGTATACTTCTGAAACTGGGTGAGAATGGAGAAACTGATGAATGTTACCTAAGACGATATAGCTAAGTTTAGAAATGGTGGGAGGGAATTTGAAAGAATCTACACCACACATAACCACTTTTTTTTTTTGGAGTAGGAAAATAATTGTCTGCTTGGAATGGCTGTTCAGGAATGGGGTAAGACAGCCCAGTAGTCACTAAGGTAAATGAAGCAAAGCTAATGAGTAAATATACCTGCTAGAAATGAATCCGTTTTGCCATATACCTTGACCCTGGAATGAAAAAGTGGAGCTTCAAACTGAATTGGGTTAGAATTAAGGTAAAAAGAAAAAGAAAAAGGAGGGTTTATTTAGATCTCTCCTCAATAAAGATCAAACAAGGTCTGGGGTAAAGTGGGGTGTCTCCAGAGTGTCTAGTTCTGACTCAAATTAATAGCCTCTAAATTGTAAAGTGGCCTTACAAGAAGTGCAGTGGTTGAGCTAGAATTACATGGGGAAGGGCAGTTTAAATTCAGTAACATCCAGTATTAAGGCCTTATTAAGCACGGAAAATATATTAAGTACCAGTGAAGGATTAAAAACAACAAAATCCCTGCTACCTAGTAACTGCATTTTATATTATTAAGAGGCATAGAATCCGAAATTCGTCTCTATGTCCAGGAAGGCCTTGTAAAGTGCATGAAAAATAGCAAGGGGGCTCATATGTGGCTTGAAACAAGTAAAAACATTTTGACAGACCATGCACTTGCCCAATTCCCTGCCTTTTCTTTTAACCTATCAGTGTGACACATATTGAAACATGCATAAATATTTTCAATCCCTGGGTTGACCAAATATGGAGTCATATAAAACTCTTCCATGGGTATGGAAGAAAGTAGAGGAGGGTATCACCTCTAATTCCTGCCTTACTTCTACATAACCACACAGAAGGGAAATCCAGGTTCTATTGTTTAATATAGGTCTGTCAGAATCAAATATCCTGGGTGCTCTGTACTTTTAGTTTAGTATTACAATGAGTTTAGCAAAATTGACTCTACACTCTTCTTCTTCTTCTTTTATCATAGAAAATATAGCTGTACAAGTGAAATAGCTTCATGGCAGCCCAAGTGCACTCTATTGGGCACAAGATATAAAAATATAGAATTTTAAACTCTTGTATAAATAGTTATGACAGCAAAACCTAAAAGTTGGGTAAATGGCTTTATAAAAATTGTGTCACAAAAATATCATTAATGTATTAAAAGCAATGCCTATAATAGCCATAGTTGAATCAACATTAAAGAATACACACAGTTTTAATAATATGAGTGATAATTTTGGATTCAGAATATTTATTAATTTTGGGAAAAACACCTACTTTTCATATTTAGAACCTAGCTTTTCAAATCTCCATTAACAACTCAGTGGGAAAGATAAAACATCTGCCAAAATACAGATGACAGCATGAGCAAATGTCCTAATAGTAGACATTTCGTTTAATGCTTTAACACACTGCCTTTAAACCGCTGGGGCGGCCCCATAATTAAGGACTTTTAAATAGGCAGTTACTTCCTCAAAATAGAAATGTGTTTAAAAGTAATATATTTTTAAGAGAAAAGAAAACATCTTATTGAGAGTGAGCCAAATTATTATTATGCTTAGACAATAAACTTGTTTTTTAATCATGTGTACCCTTGATTTTAAAAACTCACTTTGAAAAATCATTCAACTACTGACAGTTCATATACTTATTCATTATTTGAGTAAGGTTTTATTTACCAGTTTTTGAATTCCACTGAAAATGTTGATGTGCTTTTAAATAAAGTATAATTTGACATGTGGGGCATGGGGGAGGGATGGAGCATAATAATTCATTCTGCATCTTGTAAACCAATACAGGGTGTTATATAGTTTGGCTATAATTAGATGGAATGGGCATTTTAGATAACTTATTTTACTGCAAAGGTCAACTGAAACTTTAGTAGCTACCAGCAAATGGCATTTGATTACTAGTCATTTGTAAATGAATCTGAAAGTGTTGTGTAGGAAATTAAATGAGTGGCTGGGGCAGGGCCTGCCCTGAACAAGGGTTGGACCAACTTTGCCTTCAGACCTCCTCTCTAAGGGCAGCACAGACTGACAGTTGGCAGGTTTGGAGCCAGCATGTATTGGGCCCAAGCTCAGAGGAAAAGGACATGACCTCAATGCCAATGTGACCTTCCTAGAACTCTGGACGAATTATAATAATATTTGCATTTTAGTTTTGACCCCACCCCCTGTGGGTTTTCTCTATACATTATGGGTAAGGGCATGCCCAGAAGAAAGATAGTTTCAGTCAATCATCCCTGAATGCAAATGAAAGGCTCCACACATACAATCCCTCTTTAGAACCCAGGAGCTGTGGGCCATGCTCTCTCTAGCATGCACTCCACCTCCAGGGAGCAATCCCATGCCATTCCCTTCCCCTTGCTTTCCCCACAGGCACATAGCCCTTAACCTCTAAAGGACCCCATGACACTTGCATCCAGGGGAGAAATGGGCAGCTGCAGCTCATCCTGGGCTTACCCCCAGAACCTGTCTCCAAGGCCCCTTTCCTCTGACTTCCCTTGAGTTACAGCAGCCCTGCCATTGGCTGCTCTCACTATGTTTTCTCTCACACTCTGTTGACTGACTGGTGCCTCATGTGGAATGTATTTTCAATAAACCCCATTTTGCTTTACTTTTATTTTTTATTGACCTTAAACTCTTTTCTGCATCAACAAAAAGAACCAAGGTCCTAGGCAATAACCCCAACTGGTAACAAAATCAAAATCAAAGTCTGAGTACAAATGAACGTAAAAGATCATGAATTCTCTTCCTCCTTCTATAATCTAAACTCAGTCTCTCAAATACCTTGACTTATAACTTCTTGTGCTCTAAGGCTGTTAGCATCTCTTCACAGGTGCCCTTTTATAACTAAATATTAAACACGCAGAAATCCATTGGTTTTTATACAACAATTAGAGGCCTGGTGCACAAATTAATGGACCAGTGGGGTCCCTCGCCTGGCCTGCTGGACAGAGTCTTACTGGGCTCTCAGACATTTCCTGAGGGGTCCCGGATTGGGAGGTCACAGTGAGGCTAACAATCAGTTTAAATGTAATTAAGCTCAAATTCTAGAATTAAATATAACAATTGCTGTTACTGTTATTCAAACACAATTTGAATATTAGAAAAAGTTAACAAAAGGGTCTTTGCGTGTGAAATGTGACAGGCATAGCCTATAGAGCCACACCAAAAAATCACATGCTTTCCTCAGTTTTATGGAGCACACGTTTTTAAACATAATAAATAGTTTCCAACAGCTTGGGGCCAAAAGGCCTTTGGTGCAGAAAAACACCAAATTCCACTTGACTGCAAGTTGTCTTCCTATTTCAAGCGAAATCCATTGCAGCTAAACTGGTCCCCAAATACAGGGGGACTGGAATGTGCTCTTTGGCCTGTTTTTAAAGTGGTCGGTGGGGCGGGAGGTTGAGAGAGTTTCCAGGAAGTCTATTTCAAGGGTTTAATAAACTAAAAAAGGGGCGGCGGGGGTGGGGGGGGTGGGGGGTGGGGAGATTCTTCTGATTAAATGGTGTGTTGGAAATAAAACTGAATTGTATCACGTATGTCTCCCTTACCTGCTATGTTCATGTGGTAGGGCAAACAGGGAAAATAAAACCATCTTGCAGACTTGGCCAAAATGCGCACTTCAATCCCTAGAAGACCAGGCTCTCCCACTGTCCCGCCTTCATCCCCAGTGTATTTAAGCGCCTAGGAGGGAAGAGGGGTGCCAAAGAGGGGGACCCTGACAGCTGCCACCCACTCGCCAAGGAAGGCGCCCTTTCTGTCCAGTTAATTTCCGCGTGAGGTGCGCGGTGTGGAGTCTTCCTCCCTGGGTGCCTCTGGAGGCGGAGAGCAGGGGAAGGAGATGAGCCCGCTGTCAAGGGGGAAGATGAAGAGGAGGGAGAGGGGATGAAGGAAGGAGGCGCCTGAGTACCCGCGGGGCCTCCCACGTTCGCGCTGCTCCAGCAGTGAAAGGTGCGTCCTGCACCAGCCACCCTCTCCTGGGAGAGGCCAGCGGGGCACCGTGGAGGCAGGAGAGAGATCTGCAGAGACAGGATCAGGGCCACTCACCGCAGCTCGCCAAGCCCAGCAGCAGCAGCAGCACCAACAGGGGCCACATAGCGCCAGCGAAGGGGCAGAGGCTGCTGCCATCACTGCTAAGGCAGAATCTGGTGCAACCACTGGCGTCACAGTCAGAACCCTGCAGTGGCTTCGCGTCACAAGCAGGACCCAATGCCCAGGCTGCTGGCCGCGCTCAGCGTTCTGGCCATCGCACACCTGCTCCCAGCCCCCCCTCCCCCCAAGGTGCTGCTGACTGCAGTCCCTCAGATTCCTGGACTCCTTCATATTCCCTGAGGCTCCGCAGAGACCCTGAGCCCCTCCAGGGAGGTGGCCAACGCTGGGCTTCAAGGGCAAAACTTTCCTTGCCAACCACCATCCCTGTCCAGGGTCCTGGTCCCTCTGGCCAAGAGAGGCTTGGAGTGTGTGCCCTGGCTCACTGGGTCTTCACTGTCCCCGCCCCTCTCCAAGGTTCTTCTTCTCCTTCTTGCTCCATCCTGGGCCCCAGGATCCTCCCTCCAATGTCCTCTCCTGCTAAAAAAAAAAAAAAAAGGATTCAAAATGTGGCTACAAGCCACAGTATAAAGAAGGCCTTCATTAAAAAAAATTTATCAAGTGACATTGGTTCACAAAACTATACAGGTTTCAAGTGTACAACTGAATGAAATATCATCTACACTCTGCATCCTTCTGTCCCCATTCCCTCTTCCCTCTGACAACCTCCACCTCCACTCCACCCACGCCCCTTTAGCTCTGGCTATCACCACACAGTGGTCTGTGTTATGCATATAGAGTTTTTGACTAATCCCTTCACTTTCCTTCAATATCTCACTGAATGACACAGGCACAACATTCAAACTGAAGCAAAGACCTTGTCAAACTGCCAGTAACATTTATCCTAAGTGATGAACTCTCTTGTCACAAAGTCAGTCTCTGGTGGCTACTCTAATGGGCTGCATAGCCTGTCTGCTCCTTTGGTGGTTTTTCTCTTACCTGCTGGAGAAGAAAGCAATTTCCCACCACAATACCCCACTTCTCCAAATCCTCTACCCATGGCATCTCCTCCATCGACTCCATCCTCATAGTAATATACCCAGGAAATAACATTTCCACACTCAGTGCATTATATACTATGTAACTTTTCATGGTTTCCTTGTGTAAACCTCTTTCCCTCAACATTATCATTTCTTTAAAATTGGAGAGTTTTTTAAGTATTCCCTCCTCTATGACTTCCCATTCAACTGAGCAAACAGAAGGAGTTTAATAAATATGTTGATGTGACTGGAGGCAAGCATTGCTCCAGTGAAATTTGATAGTTTTATTTTTTTTAACGATTAAAAAAAGAGGAAAAGAGACATCTCACTAACACAATGGTTGATAATTATGGTGGTCATGATGTGAATGGCCACTTAGACACCCTGAGGCTACCAAAGGGACTGTTGGATTCTCCTCCAACTGCTGCTTATATGGATATGAAAGAATCACCCACCAGACTTATAGCATTGGGACACTGTGTACCACAGGGCAGCTGGTTGGCTACATAAGGCTGTCAGCTGTCCCTGAGACCAAAGGACCCCTTAACGCTGAAGAGTGACCAGGAAAGACTGTCCACAACCTTCAGAAGTAGAGTTGGAATGATGCTCTGTTTTATACTGGCAGCTGCTGAAGCTAAGTACCTGATGTATTTTTGTGCAGAAAATGGAGCAATCTTGCCCTGGCAGGAGTCGCTAAGGGGTTAGCAGGGGTGGGCAAACTTTTTGACTCGAGGGCCACAATGGGTTCTTAAACTGGACCGGAGGGCCGGAACAAAAGCATGTTTGTGTGAACTAATATAAATTCAAAGTAAACATTATTACATAAAAGGGTACGGACTTTTTTTATTTAGTTTTATTCATTTCAAATGGGCCAGATCCGGCCTGCGGGCCGTAGTTTGCCCACAGCTGGGTTAGAGCAACAGTTTGAGCAGGGAAGGGTCCTTGGTTTGATTCCCAGACAAAGACATGAACCTGGATTGCAGGTTTGATGCTTGGCCCCCGTCAGCACATGTGCTGGATGTGTCTCTGTCACATGGATGATTCTCTCTCTTTCTCCCTCCCTCCCTCTCTCTTTCCCTCCTTTTATCTCTCTCTCCCTTCCACCTTTTCACCTTCCATTCTCTAAAATAAAAGAAAGAAAGAAGAAAGAAGAAAGAAGAAAGAAAGAAGAAAGAAAGAAAGAAAGAAAGAAAGAAAGAAAGAAAGAAAGAAAGAAAGAAAGAGAAAGAAGCAATGAAAAAATATAATCTGGTGAGGATTAACAAAAAAGAGAAAATGGAGCACTCTTAAATCAGGTGAATAAGAAGAGGTGCCCCAACCGGTTTGGCTCAGTGGATAGAGCGTTGGCCTGCGGACTGAAGGGTCCCAGGTTCGATTCCAGTCAAGGGCATGTACCTTGGTTGTGGGCACATCCCCAGTGGGGAGTGTGCAGGGAGGCAGCTGATCGATGTTTCTCTCTCATCTATGTTTCTAACTTTCTATCCCTCTCCCTTCCTCTCTGTAAAAAAAATCAATAAAATATATTTAAAAAAAAAAAAAAGAAGAGGCCATCTGGGTGACCACCTCAGCTCTTGGAAATCAGCTGGGAGGTGTTGTATTTTTAAAAATATATCTTATTGATTTTTTACAGAGAGGAAGGGAGAGGGATAGAGAGCTAGAAACATTGATGAGAGAGAAACATCAATGAGCTGCTTCCTGCACACCTCCTACTGGGGATGTGCCCACAACCAAGGTACATGCCCTTGACTGGAATCGAACCTGGGACCTATCAGTCCGCAGGCCCATGTTCTATCCACTGAACCAAACTGGTTAGGGCTGGGAGGTGTTTTGATGGTGGGGCAAGAGGAGGCCTATTCTAGGAGACAGAATCCAAAGCAAGTTTCCTAGGTTTGATTAGCTTCTCTCTGAGATAATTTTGTCCAGTATCTAACTACCTTTTATTTCTGTTTCCCTTTTAACTTTTCCAAGCATTTTTATTTAGATTTTGTGCTCTTATCTTTACTTAAGGTGTTTTATGTTTTGTTTTGTTTTTCGGGGGTGAAAATTGAGAGTAATGTATAGTAGAATATTTTGAACAGAAGTAATTCACATTCCATTTATTACCAAAATTAGTCTTCATAACAGCCATGGAGTGGGTATTATGATCTCCATTTTAGTGATGAGGACACAAAGGCAATGGGGAATAATGGGCACTTGGCCCATGACTGTATGTGATACTTTTCTCTCTGTGTCTCTCTTGTTGATGTCTATCTTCCTAAGTTTTTTCTCCCACTTTTCCTTTTCACCCTATAACATCTAATTGCCTCTTCCATTGCACTTTGGTTATGCTGCTAATGAAATGCATCTATATATTAATTTGTACATATCTGTCTTCTATTCTACCATGTAGCTAGGAGAAAATGAAATTTTTCCAGGGTATATTTGTATTTCCAGGGTCTGACACAGTGCTTGGTCAAGACCTAAAAGCTCTGTGTGTGTTGAATGAAGCAAGAAAATCCGTGTGATGTGTAATATTACAGAAACACTTTAGCCCAGGTCTGAGTTTACATCTTCAGCCACGCACTACGGTTAACCTTGGACAAGTTACTTAACACGTCTGAACCTCCTTTCCTCATTTGTGAAGGTATGTGATGAAAATAATAGAAATTATTCCTTAAATTGCCTTGAGAATTTACTGTTAGCACTTTTACAGCTACATAGAGCAGTGCCTGGTGCACAATACGCACACAATCAATATTACTTCCTATTATTAGAGTCTCCTTATAGTGAAATGTGTCTCTGAGAAGGACAGGGAAAATTATTGTCTAAAGGATCACCAATTGCTGGTCTGAAACCCTGAAGAGGCACTGGGATTGGGCCAAGTGTGTACAATTTTGATTCAAGCCAGGGGCACAAGTCTGTGCTCAGCGGATAGCCCTTAGTCCACGTGTGTTCCTATACACTTTGTTGTTGGTCATTCAACACTGAGAGACCCACATCCTTGATACCTGGCTCAGGGCCCAGTGTCCTAGGGTGTTACTTAAACTTGACCCACTCAGAAAAGCACAGTTGCCCCAGTCATCAAATAACGCAGTGTAGCAAAGAGTGTCTGTGCTCAATAGGCCAGGACTGGGTTTAGATGGTTAGGCAGCTGGAAGATATTGACATGTGGTTAGGGAGATGGATTTGGCTTAGGGAAACAGAAGGAAGGCTCCAGTAGCAGGAAATGATCTTCCTGGCCTGTGCTTCCATGAGGGAAAAATATTGGAAACAGAAACTGCCTCCAAGTAGTAGGAGGCAGGACTGAGGGTTTGGGGTAGGGGATATTCTACTGGAGGGATAAGGGTGCATTTCCATGGGGAAGTCCTTGTGCCCAGGCTTGATTTGCCCAAGTCAGACACAAGCACAGCTCTTCCCACTCCCCCTGCTGCTGTTGCTGGAGGCTGCTCAGGTAGGGGGCCCACACTCACCACAGCTGGAAAGCACTAGAGAGAGCCAGCTTCTCAGTTAGTTGTAAAACCTCAGCACCTGCATTTCTGTGAGAGCACATCATCTTTGGGGTCCTGGGAAGGCCTCTCTGTACCTTGCCTAACTGTCCCCTTTGGAGACACATAACATGCATGTAGCGGGTGCTTACTATGCATCAGGACCTCATCATGCTGTAGTATTTACTGTCTGTTGCTGCCAAAAGGAATTACTACAAATTTAGCGACTTAAAATGATACCCATTCATTATGTGACAGTTGTGCAGGTCAGAAGGGCAATGGTTTCTCTGCTTCTGGTCTCCCATGACCAAAATCGAGGTGTTGCCTGGGCTGCGGTCCCTTCAGAAGGCTCTAGGGGAGAATCCATCTTAAGGTTCATTCAGGCGTTTGGCAGAATTCAGAGTCTCTGGGACTGAGGTCCCCATTTGCCTTCTGGCTGCCATCTTGGAGGGGTCAGCATGGACAGGCTGGCTTTGGGTAACTGTGTGTAGCGCCAATGATACATTAAAACCTTCTCCAGTTGTCCTGCCTCCTCTTCTGCCACATTTCAATGACTGACTCTTCTTCCTCCCCGTCGACCTTACATACTCAAGTGATTAGATTGGGTGCCTCTAAGAATCCAGCATAATCTCCCCATGTTTAGGTTTCTAAACTTAATCACATCCACAAGCCTCCGGTGCCACATAAAGCAACATGTTTCAAGATCCCCAGGGATTAGAGCTTGGAAATATGTTTTGTCCTAGGTCCTTAAACAGCCCAATAAGGAAAGCATTGTTATAGCCATTATGCATGTGAAGAAACTGAGAGTTCATATCTCAAGTAATAGATGGTGGAGCTGGAGTATGTCTTGCTTCTGAGCTCAGGCTCCTTCCTCTGCCTGAATGAAGGAATGGCAGAGTCAAAGCAATTGTGTGGTGGTCGGTCCCTCTCCTTGAAGTTCCCTCTGTGCTTCATTAGTGCCGCTTCTCAACTCAGTGAGGTGGTCTCCACTGTGGCCACCAAGTTTCCAGCTCTCCTCCTAATAACACGATCTGTGTATCCATTGATTCTCAGCAGAAAACAGATGGCATGCCCAAATGAAGATGCTGAGAGGAGATTAATAAAGGAACTGTTTACGAGGGTGTGGGCAGGTTTAAGGGAAAGTGACAAGAAAAGGAGAAGTGTTAGCTAACAGCAGCTGTTGTCCCCTCATCTCTAGTTCTGGGGGTGCAAGGAGAGGAGTGGTTAGGAGAACCCTGAGAGAACGGAGAATCTAAGGAGGGCTGCATGGATGGAGCTGGGACCTTCCGTAGAGGAACAGCTACTAGCAGCCTGGCAGAGAGGAAGGTGGCCAAGGAAATACCATGCATGACTCCATTCACCTTTCACCTTCCAAACTCCTGCTCTAGGCAAATCTCAACCAGAAGCTAGATGGAAAGAAGTCTGTCTATGCAGTTCTTGGAGTTTGGCTTTGCGGGGCCAGAATATGGAAGGGGAGAGCATGGATCTGAGGGAGACTACAGCACAATGGGACTGTCTCGCCCACCCTCTTGGAATTGTGTGGGATAATGTGACTTGCTTTGCCCAGGGTGTTAGTTTCATAAACAAGGAGGCTTAAAATAAGAGACATGTTTTTGCTTATAGTTCTGGAAGCTGGATGTCTGACATTAACATGTCAATAGAGCCATATTCCAGCTTCTGAAAGATCTTGGCAATCCTTGTGAGGCAGGACACTAAGAAGCTAGGGACAGTCCTTGGCAAGTGGAATAAGGGAAACAGACAAAATCATTAAACAAGGCCAAATAATCTGAGCAATTTACAACCTCCTAATGAATAACCAGGTTTTATCTTCTCTAATTACACTTAGGAGCAAATGTTTACACCGTCAGGGGAAGAAGGGCCTCAGTCCAAGTCTTGGAGATTAAAGCTAGCCAGAAAATAACTCGATCCCTCTATATGTACATTTTGATAAGTCAACATATTGAATGACACACCTGGAAAGCTATGAATATTACCTTAAGCCCCTGCCCTGAGACCTCCCCTGATTCCCACCAGCTAAAGAAAGATAAGGAGCCTCAAGACAAAGGAACCACCAAGCACTCTCCCTAGAGCATGCCCACGTTTTGTGTCTCTACTTTCCCTAACCTCTAAGAGTCCCTGCAGAACTTGCAACCAGGGGAGCAGTGGGCAGCCGGAGATCATCCTGGGCTTACCCCCTGAACCTGTTTCTAAGGCCTCTTTTTTTCTCTGACTTTCCACTGAGCTAACAGTATCCCCACCTGAGCTCATTGCTATCGCTGTGACTTTTAGTTTGCTGTGAGTTCATTCAGCCCAGCATGGCTATGCATTTTCTATAACGTTTCTCAAAAGGCAAAGGAGCCCTGCCTAGGCTCTCTCTTATTGCTTCTTCTATCCTAAGTTCTTCCTTTGTTTCAATGTCCCCAGTTTTAAGAAACATAAGCTCAAAAATCACCTACACTTGTGTTACAAAATCTTTCCTGCAGGAAGTCAAGAACCCACACACTACCAACTGGCTGAGGCAGACCTGCTCTGGGCCTAGTCCCTGTCCTGTATCACTTGGAGTTCCTCAGCTTAAGCTGCAACACTCTGAAGTCTGTCTCTGCATTCACATGGCTGCTTTCTCTATTTCTATGTCCTCTCTTTTTCTTATAAGGACACAAGTCATCAGATGTAGGGCCCACCCTAAATCCAGTATAATATTATTTCCAGATCCTTAGCTAAATCCATATGCAAAGATCCTATTTCCAAATAAGGTCACATTTTGAGATTCTGGGAGTAGATATTAACTTTGGGAGGATACCATTCAACCCACTATAGCCAGTAAATGTCCTAATTCTGGGCAAAAGCATCAAGACCCAGCATGCAATTTGCTACTCTCTCCTGCCCGCCCTTGGAAATCTGCAATGCTCCAGACAATGGGTACTCCCTCAGCCCGAGTCCTGGGGTGAGGATGTGGCAAAGCAGAACCCCAGCTGACCTACAAAGGAAACAAAACAAGTATAGAAATTCATGTGTTACCTCCCTGACAAACATCATTGACAGTATTCAATAACCATAGTCCAGCCCTTCAGAGCTTTCCCAGCAGCTAAGGCAGCTCGCCACTCCCTTACATATGAAAACACCCTTGAATACTGCACTAACCAAAACCAGTTTGCAGGCTCCTCATTCCTTTTAGTCCCAATTCCATTGGTGATATTTCATTGCATTGTATTCCCTCTTTGGGGCTAAGTATAGAAAGAAATTGATGTTAAAGACAGTCTTTTGTATCCTTAGAGGGTCAAGTTTTCTAGGAAAAAATAATAACTGCCAGAGCACATGGGTGTTCTTTGAAATTAACTACAGAGTAGCTGCGTTTCGGGCTGACAGTCTCATCTCCGGTTCCCGAAAAGTTCCCCGCCTGCAGCAGCCAGGAATGTCTGCTGAGAAACCTTCGTTGTCTGGCTCTCTAGGTATGTTCCCCCTGCCCTGCCATGGCCACCTGTGCCGAAGTTCTGGAGATGGCGTGCCCCATGAAGCTTGTTTATAGTGCTACAATGAGTCCTCTGGGCACATCTGCAGATCTACTTGTCTCCAATACTGGTCTAATTGCAATGGGTGTGGGCCAGTGCACTCCAGCTATCATCAGATGGTCTTCAACAGTGAAGTGAATAAAGAGGATCAAACTGCCAGACCAGATTGACGTGCATCTTTGGAATCATGAAAAGGGTTCCTGAGTCCATGTCCTTTTAACTTCACTTGCCTGTCTGTCTTGAATGGAAGCCTGGATTGAGGGCCCCCACCTGCCAGCTGCTCCAGCCCCTACCATTTAATTCCCTAAACCGAGTCCCTGAACCACAACAGTGGGAAGGAAGAAAAAAGGTAGAGAGACACTGCGCTTACAGGGCTGGTTCTCAAAGTGTGGTACCTGGACATGCGGCACCTGCAGCACATGGGAACTTATTAGAAATGCACATTCCTGGCCCTACCTCACACCTCTTAAACCAGACACTCTGGAGTGGCGCCTGGCCATCTGTGGGTGGGGAGTCTTCCAGGTGACTCTGGTGCACACTGGACTTTGAGAGCCCCCTGTGTAGGGCCAGGTGGCCTGTGAGGTGGTGATCCATCTTGGTAAAAATATCATTAGCAACACTGTCCCTTTGATGTGGTGGGAACGGCCCACCAGCAGTACACGGAGGGTCCCTGGGAAGCCTGGCTGTCTCCTGGACCACTGGGAATTTTATATAGACCATGGTCATCACAGCTCCTTGGCGGGGGGGAGGGCGGGGGGACGGCAGGTGGTGTGCAGTGGGGCAGAGCCTAGAACACAGAGTCCTGTGGCTCCATGTTAAGGCTCTCACATGGAGCAGGGATTCTGTACCATCTCACTTGAAGGGGCACATATCCTACCTCTGTCCTGATAGAAACCAATGTGTCCTTCTGATTGGCTTGAGGATCTCTTTAGTTTGATGTGTAGTGGTTTTAGAAGTGGTTTAAGGACCCGGTTGCCCTGTAGTTTACAAACTACATTTTTGCATGTCCATCAAGGTACTTAGTATCTGCGATATCTGCTAATCTCTTGTGAGTTTCCACTTACAAGAGGCCATTTTAATAAAATGTATAAATCTTTCATATTTCTAAATAACTGTGTATCTTTGTCTAGGGAATGAAGTAAAGAAAGTGGAATATTTCCTGCAGGAATGAGAGATCAATACACATTTTACCAGATGACGAATTCAGAGGCACCTCTGTTGGCAGTACGTGAAGTAGGGGAGAAACGACTTATCCTCTATCATAATTCAAAAGAAAATGATTCATTCCTTTAAGACAGCCATATGGACTAGTCTGCCTGGAGCTGATTCTGGTAAATTCAGGGAAAGGCCTCATCTCAATCTGCTCTGTCCTGGAACGAGGCATCCTTGTCCATGGGAAGAGCATCAGTGCTTTTTCAGAGATGTAAGAACAGCTACTGATACAGAAATCAGTCAGATGGGCTGATGGATATATTCCTCTTCTGCAGAAGTTCAGGTGATTCTCTTAATTTTGTCTAGCCGTACTGGATTGCCTGAGACAGTCTATTGCATTCCTTGCACAGCACAGAATCTTATAAACCAGGATTTTTTTCAGGGTGGGGTGTTCTTTTTTGGAGGAAAGGTTGCACTTCTCAATCTTTTCTTCTTCAGAATCCTCCCTGCATTTGGAGTGTGGGAAATATGGCCCCAGAGGCCAATGGAACATGCTTGTGCCTTTATGTGCTCCCATAGTCACCCCCTGTTTCCCTCCCTCACCTCCTTGGAGGCTGAGTCCTATTCCTACCCAGCTGCCTTTTCCTTCCCAAGAAGTAGCTTTGTGCTAGTGGACCTGTAAGCCATATGAAAAGCTATCAAAGCATGAAGGGAAGGAATCAATAATAATACATATAAACGTGTACATGTATCATAAGTGACAGGCTCATTTCCATGCAAGTTAAGATGTTCCCAGTTCCTCTAATTGACACTGTGCACGTCTGTGTGCTCCAACACTGAAGGAAATATTCATGGCTGGACTCGCCCTGTAGAGGCACAGTGGGCCGCTGCCGATGGGCTGAGGTTTGATTTTGCTGCCGAGACCCCGTCATGGCTACTCCAGCTGGTCCAGGCCTTTTTCCCTCTGGGAATTCCCACATCCCTGGCCTCTTTGGATTCAGGCACTGAAAGTTGTTTAAATGCAAATTATTTTCTATGAGGTAGAGACATTATTATTCATTAGTATTTGGACTTTAATGAGTCTATGAGCTTAGAAGGGAATGGGCCAGAGTCTTTTGGTAATAGAAGCCAGGGAGATATGTTTTAATAATGATGGGTAGAAAAGGAAGAGTGACATCTGAAATGCTACAGAAACTATAACCCCAGACTCGAAGAATAACACAAGGATACCAGTTATATGGTAAGAAATTAGATGGAAAAAGGGAAGATGGGAAATAAAGTGCCTCCCCAAATCCACAGGTCATTTGTGTCTGGAGCTCTTGGCAATTCTTCCCTAAGCAGATGTGTTTATAGAAATTGTTGCCAAGTGACTGGTATATTGCACATTTGCTGTAGAATCACTACTTCCAAAAACTTATTTATTTATTGAAAAAGTTATTGATCCTACTGGGGATCCAGCCCATAACCCAGACATGTGCCCTGACTGGGAATCTAACCTGACTTCCTGCTTCATAGCTACACATTCAACCACTGACCCACGCCGGCCTGGCAAGAGTGCCATGTATAATAATAAAAGTGTAATATGCAAATTGACCAAACGACTGAACAGCAGAATGACCATCCAGACGACTATGCTATGACATGCACTGGTGCCAGGCCAGCAAGGTGGGTGCGATGCGATGCGATTGGTTGGGGCCCTGCCATCGCCCCATGATCACCCAGCAGAGGGAGGCCCATGCGACTGGGAAGGCAGGGCGATCAATGAGGGCGAGGGGGGGGGGACTTCATGATTGCCCCTCTTTGGGGAGGCCCAGGGCACACACTGCTCAGCAATTGATCACACAGCCCCGCCAAGGTGGGGGCCACCCTCTACTGGGTGATCCATCATGGAGCCCCCCATTCAATTGCCCTGCAGAGGGAGGCCCAAGCCACTAGCTAGTGATGCTGTGGCGGGTGTGCAGGGTCAACCAGTGATTGCCCTGCAGAGGGAGGCCCATGCCAGCCAAGTGATCACACCCTGTCACTTGCAGAGGGAAGTGACTGGTATCAGGGGAAGGGGGCCAGGGCCAACTGCTGCCAGCTTGGGGTAGGAAAGCCCTGATAGGCCCTGATCGCCGGCCAGGCCTAGAGACTCTACTGGAGGGGTCCCAGATTGTGAGAGGGCATAGGCTGGGCTGAGGGACACTGCCTCCACACTCCCCCCCCCCACCGCCATGCATGAATTTTGTGCACCGGGACTCTAGTTTTAAATAAGGGGCTTAGAAAAGGCTCACTCGACAATGACATTTCAGAGAAAAGTGAATGAAGACTAAGCAAGCTGGGCAGATGTCAATGTGGAGATCATCTGCAGCAGAGGGGACAGTGAACACAGGGTCCTGTACCAGGAGCATGCCTGGCTTGTCTGAGGAAGAGCAGGGGTGGGTGGAGGTAGAAGGACCTGGTAGGGGAAGTGGACAATGTGGCCTGATGATCATGAGCAGGCAGGAGAACAGTAGGGGATCGGGTCAGAGGGTCATAGGGTGGTCCAGTTCACACAGAACCTTAAAGAATTTAGCTTAGACACTGAGTGAGAGGGTTTTGAACAGGGACGAGATATTATTCAACTTAGAATTTAATAGTCTATTGAAGAGGTTGATTAGAGATGGTAAATATTTTTTGAAGGCCATGAGGTCTCAGTTGCAACTCCTTGATGCTGATGTTGTAGCATAAGGTTAACTCATGAGTACGGCTGTGTTACAATAAAGCTTGATTAACAAAAGCAGGTGGCAGGCCAGATTTGGCCCATGCTGATCGTTGGGCTGTTATAATCCAGAGGAAAGATGAAAGTAGGTGGGACCAGCTGTGGAGGTGGTGAGAAGAGTCAGATACTGGCTATATTTTTAAGGTAGAGTCTGCAGGATTTGAGGTTGCATCAGATGTGGGCTGTGGGAGAAAGTAATGATGACTCCAAGGTTTTAATCCTGAGCAACTGGAGAAATGGAGTGACTGTTACTGAAGTGGTAAAAAGTTAAGAGACAAAGTTTAATGGGGAAGTACGAGGAAGGGTATCAGGAGTCAATGAGGACATGAAAATTTAAGATGCCTTTAGGGTAAAGGAATTAGATTATATGTTCCCTAACTCCCCTTCTGGCTCTCATATTCTATGTCTCCATGACTGGGAGAAAATAAACATGTACCCTGCTGGCTTCTGCTGTGATCATGATCTTCAGGGAGACCTTGCACTCCGTATTCCTTCATCTTTCCTTAATGCAATTGGTAACTGCTGGCTAGAGATCAGTTGCTGGAAGGAAGAAACACTGGAAGGAAGGCAACTGCCAGCTGAAACTAGCAGGGGGACTTGGAAGAGCTGCTTAAATGGTGCATGTGCCCGAGGAGACTTTGTGGGCTGGAGGCCATTCCCGGGTATCTTTGTTACCTGGAGGTTAGTCATAACAGAGGGCTGTCAACCAACCAGGCCAACAACATCCAACATTCCATTCATTTTCTGAGAAAAAGCAGAGCAACTTCTTCCACTTCACCTCCACTCTGCTCTTAGAGCGGCCACACTGCAGACCCGCCAGCCCGGCCCTCTGTGTTGATAGCCCAGAGCCCCTAGTTCATCCTGATGGCCCCTGGAGAACCGCAGGGTGTTTGGCATCAACTTCTCTGGGCTATTTCCTCCCTCTCCTCTCTCATCTCTCCTCGCTGGGAGATATGTCTTCTCTCTGCCCAAATTCTTTCCACCCAAGAAGGGGCTCTGTGCCAGTGGGGCTGTTTGCTGTGTGGAGAGCTGGCAAGCCACTTTGGGAGTGAGCTGATAGGAATATATTTAAAATGTGAGCATTTATCAGAAGCAGCAGATGGAGGCAGCAGAGTGGAGCTCCCAGCACCGAGGGCAGGGAGTATTTCATTCAAGTGTGAAGCGGGCACCATCTATACCCAGCTGACACCAGCTCCTGAAGCCAGTGAAGAGGAGGAGGAAAACAAAAGTGGCCACCTTTGTGCCAGGTTTGGGAGGTTACAGCGTTCCTGGACTGAGTCTTCAATGCCTCAAAGACCGCATTCACTCTCAGGTGGAAGGAAACCCATCCACAATCCTTTTCCCTAACATTTTTTATTTCTTTAAAGCTTAGTAAGTTTAATAAAAATTTTGAAGTTCAGAACAAATGGAAATACAGACCATTTCATGGATGTAGAGAGGCATTATTTCATTCAACAAATATTTGTTGTGTGCCTCAGACACACCAGGAATTGTGTAATACTCTGGGACAGAGGAGATCCAGGCAAATATATATATTACTAGAGGCCCGGTGCACAGATTAATGCACTGGTACGGTCCCTCAGCCTGGCCCGCACCCTCTCACAAGGGGATGTTGGACTGCCGGTTTCGGCCCAATCCCCAGACTTACCTGCAGGGATCAGGCTAATGGGTAGTCTGACATTCCCTGAGGAATGTAGTAGTGCGCAAAGTGGAAGGTGGCCAGGGAGGAGCCCAAGCCCAGGCCCGGCACCATGCTTTTCCCATTCATCCCAGCCACACTGGGCATGCAGCCTCCATTCAGTAGCGCTGCTGCAGAGTGGGGAGAGGCTGGCGCAGTCACAGCTGCTCTTGCCAGCTGTGAGCCCAGCATCTGGGACCCATAGGTCAACTGAATGGGGCTCCTGCTGTGGAAGCATACTGACCACCAGGGGGCAACTCCTGTGTTGAACGTCTGCCCCCTGGTGTTCAGTGCACATCTTAGCGACCGGTCGACTGGTCATTTGGTCTTTCAGTCACTTAGGCTTTTATATTATACTAGAGGCCCGGAGCACAAAAATTTGTGCACTCGCGGGGGGGGGGGGAGAAGGGGGGGTCCCTCAGCCCGGCCTGTGCCCTCTCGCAGTCTAGGACCCCTCGGGAGATAACGACCTGCTGGCTTAGGCCTGCTCCTGGGTGGCAGAGGGCAGGCCCAATCCCTAGGTGCAGCCCCTGGTCGGGCTCAGAGCAGGGCTGATTGAGGAGTTGGGGCGCCGCCCCCTGTCATGCACAGAGCAGGGCGGAATTGGGAGGTTGCGATGCCACCCTCAGTCACGCTCAGGTAGGCTGATTGGGGGGTTGGGCACCACCCCCTATCACACTCAAGGCAGGGTCAATGGGAGGTTGCGAGCCACCCCCCTGTGATGCACA
>NW_005871115.1:4462681-4476604 GCF_000147115.1 Myotis lucifugus
GGAGGCATATTACCCTTTTACTATATAGGATAGAGGCCTGGGGCGGCTGGTTGCCTGAAGGGTATCCTGGATCAGGGTGGGTGTCCCACTGGGGTGCCTGGCAGCCTGGATGAGGAGATGATGGCTGTTTGCAGCTGGTCACACACCCTTCAGGGTGAGGGTCCCCACTGGGGTGCCTGGCCAGTCTGGGTGAGGGGCTGAGGGCAGCTTTCAGTTTGGCAGTTGACTGAAGCTCCCAACCACTCCTTTTTTTCTTTTTTTTTTTTTCTTCTGGGCCAGCTTTAGCTCTGGCTCTAGCTCTGAGGCTTCCGCTGCTGGTTTGTTTGCCGTTCTATAATCAAAACAATGTATAACTTCAGCTCTGAGATCCCAGCCGGCTATATTTGTTAGAATGTTTCAAACTGCCAGCTCAGAGGCCGGCAAGGCAGGTGGGGAACGTTGGAGTCTGCAGTCACTGGAGCAAGCAAGCCTCACGTTCGCTTCCAGCTGCCTGGCTGCCGGCCGCCATCTTGGCTGACAGTTAATTTGCATAAGGATATGCTGATTAGCCAATGGGAAGGGTAGCGGTCGTACACCAATTACCATTTTTCTCTTTTATTAGTGTAGATAGATACTTCTTAAACATTAGAACTGTCAAAAGAATTTTTTGTTTTAAGTTTTTACTGCCATCCCCACAACCACCACTACCCCCAAAAGTACAATATATTCAATACCTATTCTATTTATTATTTGTACTAAAAAAGTATATTTTTTAGTGGTACATTTCCTCAGAGCAAAAGTATCAAACTCAATATATCAGTGGAGAGAAAAACCACTGACATTAATTTCACATTGACTATTTGACAAGAGGACTATGATCATGTGATCCCATTGAGAAGGACAGTTTTAACAGTTGACCAAAGACCTGTAGAAGGACCCCAGGTTATGTAGCAAAGGGGAAATAATTTACCCATCCATACCAAAAACCTTCGGGGAAATGCTCGCCTTCTGTTTTTTTGTTTTGTTTTGTTTTGTTATGTTTTTAAATATATTTTTTATTGATTTCAAAGAGAAAGGGAGAGGGGGAGAGAAACATCAATGATGAAAGAGAATCATGTCCCCCAGGCATGTGCCCTGACCTGGAATTGAACCCTAACCTCATTCCTGGTTCATAAGTTGCCACTCACCCACTGAGCTACACTAGCCGGGCCTTTAAATTTTTTTCTTTTTATTGATTTCAGAGAGGAAGGGAAAGGGAGAGATATAGAAACATAGATGATGAGAGAGAATCATTGATAGTTCTTTTTTTAATGGAGATTTTTTTAAGTGCTATCAATAAATAAATCACATATTTCTTCATACTGACTTTGTATGAGAGTCCCAATATGTCATCTTTTGCTCTATTTTATGTAGAAGATGTCATTCCAAATCCCCTGGTCAGAACTAATCACTCCTTCCCTTGGTGTCAGGAGGGAGACTTAACATCAGATTTAAATATACCAAGTTATGCACTTTGCTCTTTGTCCTGACGCACTGTGAATTCTTCAAATGAATGTGCTGCCTGGAGCATGAAACAATTGGCACTGAATGCACCAAATGAAAGAATAAGGACTGTGCAGAAATGCTTGCTGTTATAACGAAGAAAAAAGAAAGATTTCCAAATGTGGTTCATATTTATCATGTTATCTTCCTATGCAAAGTAGATATATTACCAAACATTCAGTTATTATGGATAACAATATCACTAATTTACAAGCTCTCAGAGTTGTTTTATTTTTTAATTATTATTTTAAGTCATTTGTGCAGCAATCTTTGTTGAAGATGTACTCAGTTTCAGTACATACCCTGATAACCTGTGAGGTAGGAAGGTAATTAAGAGACAGTCCTTCCCTACAAACCTGCCCTCCTGCAGTACAAGGGACAGGGCCAGAACTAGGTTCAGGGGAAGTAAGAGGGCACCATGGAAGGAAAATCCAGGGAAGCACTGGGGATGGAGAGGGGAGCTGTGTAAATTGCGGCATGAAGGAAGCATTAAGTGGGTCAGGCAGGCCAGCAGGAGAGGTATTGCCCCTTCTAGGAGTTTGGAAATCCGAGGGGGCATTCCTGGTGGTGGATGGGAGGACAGCTCTGGCATTTACTGGATGGAGGCCCGAGATGCTAGATGTCCTACTATGCATGGCTTAGCCTATACACCAAAGAGCCTCCTGCATCTAACCTGACATCTGGGTGTCCCTCCGGACATTTATGTAGGTGAAAATCTGGGTATTAGAATGATCTCAGCCCCAAACCAACTGTTGTCACATATAAGCACAAAGCATGCTTTGCAGAGTGTTAATAAAACCTGCATTTTGCAGGAATATGACTCCCTATGAGCCAAAGGAAGACTGTGTTTTGCTCTCTCTGGAACTTTGCCGAGAGTCATTCACCATCTTGAAAAGTGTTATCACTGGCTGTGTCATTGCTTAAGGTATTTGTGTCACCAACACAATACCCCTGAACTGATCTTCATTTATATCTGTCAATGCCTAGTGATTCTAGGTAAACATTTCATTACTTTGTGATGTCTTTGAGAGCAGTTGCCTCTAAGAATTTTCATATAGAAATACAGTACACATTTTATTCATATTACTTGCCTTTTTATTATTACTGTTAGAATATTATATTGGATTTTTGAAGTCATGAGTGTAGACATGTTATCTTTGACATTTATTTCAACATAGTAAAGGACAGGTTACATTTTTTAAATATATACGAAGGGAGCATTGAGTCTCTAAGGCTGGACCCAGTGAGATGAAAGTAGGTGGAAAGAGCATTGTAGGTTCTCAAATAACAGGGTTTCATGATAACATCAATGAGATGCAGTACAGACTTGGCTCTTATATCAATTAGCCTATGGTAACATTGGTTCTGTTATACGTGATTTTGCTGAAAGTCTCAGAACCTATGAATGACATTAAGTGAGGATTTACAGTACTCTAACATTTTAATGTGTGGAAGAATCACTGGAGAGTTTTGTTAAAATGTGGATTTTGACTTATTAGGCCTGGAGTGAGGTCTGAGAGCTTACATTTCTAAGGAGCTGCCAGGTGATGCTGATGTTGCTGGTCCATGTACAGACCACATTTTGAGTAGCAAAGTCCTAGACAAAGGGAATTACCTGGGCGAAGGTACAGAGGCCTGAAGACTTTTTCTGGGAAACAACTAGTCACTTAGTGTAATCAGAGCACAATATATCGTGTGGTGAGAGATGAGGTTGGAGAAGGGGGCAGGGTCAGAACAGGCAGCACCTAGTCCATCCTGTTTGAACTTCATTTTGTAGAGAACAGAGAGCCTTGAAAGGATTTAAAGTAGAGTGTGAGATGTTAGGTCTCTGCCACCGTGTGGGACAGCTCTGCCAGACACAGGGAAGAGGGAGTTCCGTGAGAAGACTTTTCCAATTATGTTGCTTAAACATAGAAATAATGAAGAGGAACTGAGGAAGCCACAATAGAGTGAAGGGAAGAAGACAGGCTTAGTGTTTTGGAGTTAGATTTCCTGGGACTTGTGAAGAGTGATGCCATTGGGCAACATAGGAAACAGAAGGAGATACAAGCTGGAAAATTGGCTTTTAGGCAAATGAACTCAAGGAACCTCTTATATCAAAACACAGAAAGTCATCCAATTGGACTTCAGTGTGAGGACTTTTATTAACAGTGCACTGTGTTGTGGAGAAAAGGGAATCCTTGTACACTGTTGGGAGGAATGTAAATTTGTGTAGCCATTATGGAAAACAGCTTGGAGGTTCCTCAAAATGTTAAAAATAGAATGCCGTATGGTCCAGCAGTTCCACTTCTGGGTATATGTTCAAAGGAATAAAGATCAGAATCTCAAAAAAATATCTGAACTCCCATGTTCATTTCAGCATTATTCCCAGAAGCAACTCACATGTCCAGGGACAGGTGAATAAATAAAGAATATGTGGTATATACATACAAAATATTTTTCAACCTTAAAGAGAAGGAAATCCTGCCATTTTCAACAACATGGGTGAACCTAGAGGACATTATGCTAAATAAAATAAGCCAGACACAGAAGGACAAATGATACATGATACCACTCATATGAAAAATCTGAATGAGTCAATTTCATAGAGGCAGAGAGTAGAATGGTGGTTTCTGGGATTGGGGGAGAGGTATTAGTCAAAGGGTGCAAAGTTTTGGTTACACAAAATGAGTAAGTCCTAGAGAGATGCTCAATAGAAATGTGATTGTAGTTAACAATCCTGTATTGTATACTTCAGAATTTGCTAAGAGGGCAGATCTCATGTTAACAGTTCCTATTACAAGCCAGTAATAAATAAGAGGGCAGAAGGAAACTTTTGCAGGTGATAGATACGTTTATGGCATAGATGAGGGAATGGTTTCCCAGATGTATATTTATCTCTAACCTCATCAAGTCATACATATTAATTATGTAAAATGTTTTTCATACCAATCATACCTCAATAAAGTGGTTTTAAAAAAACGTGTGTTGGCCTGGCTGGTGTGACTCAGTGGTTGAGCGGTCAACCTATAAACCAGGAGGTCACAGTTGGATTCCAAATCAGGACACATGCCTGGGTTGTGAGCTTGATCCCCATTAGGGGGCATGCAGGAGACATCTGATCAATGATTTTCATCATTGATGTTTCTATCTCACCCTTTCCCTTCCTCTCTGAAATCAATGAAAAAATTTTAAAAAACCAAAAATGTGTATTGTAACAGGGATCATTCAATACAGGGGTGTCCACTTGCCATACTCCAGTGGATTTCCGAGGGTGTGGAGGAAGAATAAGCTTCATGGTTATCCAGGCTGGGTGATGTAATAACATACTTATTTTATTATTGAAAGGGGATTAAATATTATAATCAAAGACACGGGTGGAATGAATTTCCTACTTTCTAGGCTCCCCTCTCTCTCTCACACACATACACCACACACATTTATATCTCCCTTAAACCACTGTATTTGCTGGAATCTTCAGGAAACAGTCACTCAACTAACCTCAATTAATGTAAGTTTATTATAAGGCCATGTTTCTCAAATGTAGGCCATACTTCAGAGAATTACATCAGCCAGGAGTTATGGTAAGCAACCAGGGGAAAAATGTGCCATAGCTTCCTCAGTTGTTCACTTTAATCAAAGGATTAAACATTAATTTTTATACAAAAAATATTACATATCTCTTAATGAGGACAGTGCAATTTTCTCATGCAATTTTAAAGGTAAAACTGACATAAGACTGCAAAGAAATGCTGAACTTGTGATTAGCTGCTGGGCCAATCCTAGACTGCTAGTGGCACACATCCATTTCTTCAAGAGGAAAAGTCAGAGAAGTGTTATATAGGACTCACATAGAAATCAAGACAATAAATAGCAAGAGCCCCACAACAGTTATTGTTAGAGATTGGAGTATTGTTCAGAAAACAGTTAGCTAAAGCATCCAAGATGGCTCTGGCAAATGAATGATCTTGCCATCACCTCAACAGCTGACTGTTTCATCCTCTGCCATTAAGGTAACTCTGGCAAGGGTGCATGTGCTTCAACTTGCTTATTCCCACCTGCCAGCCACCCAACCACTGCTCTATATCTGTTGTTTTCTGCTTTGCTATAGCGTTTGCCTACTAATAATCTCAGGATACCCAGTGGTCTTCCGTAGCCTCTACGGCCTACTTTCTTTCTGGGTATCTTTTGCTTCGTCTCCCTTTTCCAAAAGCCCAAGCCAATTTGTGAATTAAATGCAAAACTTTAACATCATCCAAATCTATGTCATACCCCACACAATGTTTCTAATAAAAATGGCTGAGATATTATTATGGATTTAAACTAAATAAGCCGAAACATAAATAAATATGTAGAGAGCTTCCCTGGAAGACATACGGGGTGATTTGAACAAATACATTTAAACTTGGCAAACAATCCATTTGTTGGGAAGGCTACCAGCTTACATGTTGTCAGCTTAACCTTGAGGAATTTCACAGGCAACTCACAGAAAATTAGAAAGCAAATTGGTAGTTGTCTTTTTTAGGGGGGGTTCAGGTTGTATTTTTATGATGAAACAGGATTATTTTCAGAGGAGGATCCAGAGCTGGGGCCTGGGATGGTGCTGCAAGATCTGTAGAAAACAGCAGCCAGTCTGTCTGCACATCGCCAACCAGCCTCGGGACTGCACCAGACTGCAGTGTGCACACGGGCCAATCATTTCTCTCCCAGTTGGACTCCTTACCAAGCATTTATCATTATACAAATTGGGGAAAGACACCCGTTCTTCCCCAACTGCCTATTTTCAGAGCTGAAAAGCTGCTGCCTCCTAGTCCAATGGCAAATGAACAAGAGACTTTCAGTAGAGTTCTGATGATTAGATCCACTGACTCCTATGCAGTCTGCAGTGCTGTCTTCAACAGTATCCTCGCCCGATTATCCGTAACTCAGGGTTAAAAACTTCATTTCCCTCTGATGTGATGGATGAGTGCTTGAGCATGAAGCGAACATGTGCAAAATAAACACGGGGAGGAGTTCCGGCACAGCCTCATCCTCACACCAAATGCTGCCAGTCCTGCTTCACTCTCTGAGCTCCTGGTGAAATCATGTCTCACACGGATGGTGTTACCCTAATCCATTATTTTCAGAAGGTGTCAAGCTGGAGGCCTTGAGCTGGAAGGTGCAGCACAGAAATGAAATCCATTGCACCTGGACGCCTGCACCCCTGGGAGCTCTCAGCAGGCAGAGGAAGGTCTGTGCCACCCAGAACAGCTTTCCGTGCAGGAGGTGGGCCATTAAGTGCTTTCTGAGCTCCATTAGTTACTCCTGTTGAGGCTGAAAAAGGCCTCATAAATTTGTAAAAATTAAATCACCTACGAGGTAAGGAATGAGATTGTCCTTTGCTGCTAAATATTATTTTCTGTTCAAATGATCTAGAACCACACATGCGATGCAGAATCGGATTCCACACCTGCAAGGAATGCAGCACTGACTAAGAGTTCTGCGCCCCAAATTCCAATGAATGCTCCTCATCTGGTAACGATCCTCTGATCTGGCTTCAAGTTAACTTCACCTCACCCCCAGCACCACTCCAGGTGGAACCCTCACTACCACTCCAGCGAGCCCCAGGCCTCGGGCGGGTTCAATCAGAGCACCAGATGCCTGGGGTCCCTTGACTTTGTGAGGGCTGCACAGAGGTGCCATCTGGGGCGGATGGGACTCCTGGGAAAGGGAGATTCACTCCATTGGCTATCCTCTCCTCTCCCTGAACTTGGGAGAAGGTGGGTCTGAGACTGCAGTCAGCCCTCTGCCCTCTCAGGCAACCTGGGCAGGAAAGCAACCAGGAGGAGAGGAAAGCTCAATGCTGGCGAGACATTGGATCCTCCTGATACTGTTTTGGGCCCAGAATCCAGTTGTACATCTGAATTTTCAATCATGCTAGCCAATAAGCCCCTTTTTTTCTTAAGTTTCCTTTCATGTCCAATCAAAATAGTCCTAATTGATAATCAACCAAAATGGAGAAGGTTTGAATTTACCATTCAATTTTGGGAGAGGATTATCTCATTCTACACAGGAGGAGGGACACTGAGGTGCAGGTAGGTGGCTCCTCTTACCTGCCAAGCTCCTCTGCTAGTTAGCAGCACAGCCAGGACTAGAGTCTCTAGCTTTCTCATGTGCTGTTGTCACTGTACTGTGGGAAAATCAACATGTAGGATTTGTTTAAAACTCTCTTTTCGTTTTGTCAATCCTCATTGGAGGATATTATTTCCATTAATTTTTTGAGGAGAGTGGAAGGGACGGAGGGAGGGGGAGAGAGAAAATGGACATAAAAGAGACACCTTGATTAGTTGCTTCCCACATGGGCCCAAAATGAGAGGGGAGTGACCTGCAACACAGGTATGTGTTCTTGATCAGTAATGCCCCCCACACCACACAGCTACACTGATCTAGGCTGATTAAAACTTTTGCTCCAACTAAAAGTTTCCTTAATGTATATCATACTTTAAAAATGAATGTGTAAATTAACATTTTAAGTGATCCTTTTCACTGTTGACCTGAAAAAACATTCATAAACAAAATTTCTCAGAAATGTGCTGTGGTCTGCTGTAGTAACAATAGAAATAGCCCAACAAAATAGCTTAAAATGTTTTATTAAGTATATGTAATATTACTGGGTAATATTTACAAAGTTATGTTTTTTAAATAAAAAAGTGCCTTGACAAAGATTGCAGATATTCAAGGCTTCAACAGTGATAATTGATTTAATACATATAAAAAAACCTTTAAGGTAACACAGCTGTAAAACAACTTTGGTCTTTAAATCACTTCGGAAAATGGCTACTGACAAAGAGCACACCTTTAATTGCTATGGAAAAAAAGCCCCAAAGAAAATATCTTGCACATAGCAACACTGGAGTTTTCTTTATTTGGATTGTTGGTGGACATTCATCTGGTGTGGGATTTAATTCTCAGCGATGACTTCTGTAAATAATGTTCAATTTAATAAAAACAGAAATGTCTTCCTTTCTCACCAACCCTAAAAACAACACATCTAAGATTCCACTGATGCTGCCTTACAGAGAAGCTTAGTACAAATGCTTTCTTTTTTTCTAAAAGCTAAATTTATGGGAAAGCTGGACTTAAATGATAAGTAAGAGCTGTCAAATACCAAAGGCAGGAAACTGCCCATTCACTGCTCATCTCTTGAAAGGTACCTGGATTATCCCTTTTAACCATGGAAACTCACAAAGGACCCCAGTGGGAGATGGCAGTTAGTGATACTGAAAATACAACAAGTAAAACTTTCTGATCATACTCACCATCAAACAAAATATCATAAAAAGATAAAGGGTTGCCCAACAATCATTTCTTTAGTTTCCAAGGATAGTTTCCAAGGGGATGTATTTCCATACATAACATGACAGATGTCCATTTTTGAATACTCACTTTGGGACAAGAGAAATCTAGAGGTGGAATAGAGCTTAATTCTTATTGAGATGAAGGAGTAAACTCATCAGTTTTGAGCTTTATTCATTCAAACCACAATTTGTTTGGTCACTTACTATAGTGACTACAGCATCCTGGAAAGATCAATACTTCTGATTATGGGCTAGCCTCATTATTTCATCTGACATTCTCAGAAATTTTAAACAGAATGAACCTGGAGTTTCCAGGTGAAAAATTACCACCTCTGAAGGTTTTCAGATTATGTGAAACTTATCTTAAAAAGAAAACTCTTGCTCACTCTATTAAAAATAGTGGGACATCTACATACAACCAAGTCTCAATAATCAAATATATACTGAGTATCTAATGTATGTAAGACACTGAAGGGAAAAGAAGTGGCGGGTGAAGCTCTTGCTATGGAGGAATTTTCAAGTCAAGTGAGAGAAATGGGGAAGGAAGGGCTGAAAGATACTGTTTTGTGGCAGAGAGAAAATTTGATTTGGCCAGAAAGCTTGAAATGGTTGCTGCAAAAATGACAAATGGCATCACTCTGAGGACACACAATAAATAAAATTGAACCGAAGAATCAATGGCAAAAATGAGATAATGAAGTGAAAAGCAGATTATGGGGGAAACAGATATATGATGCCCAAAACAAGGCTAGCAATTTTAATTAGGTGCAACAGAAAGTTGGGAGATATGACAAGTCTGATGGAATGAGAATGAACTGGCCCAAGCAGGAGGGATACTGCTGCTGTGGTCCCTTTTCCAGAGAAGCTGACAATGACTCAGAACAAGACTTGCTTTCATCTGGCATTTATCCTGCTACCTCTCTGCCTTGTCTCATGCAGTGAATGCCTCCAAAGATAGGCAGCGTTAAAAACCACAAAGAATGGATAAGTCCCAGTTGAACCCTAAATAAAGGAGAGCTTACTGCATATTAAAAGGTACAATGTTAGTGTCTAAAAAATTTCACTATATTTTCATAGCTGACTTTTTCTTAATAGAGAATAAGAATTTCAATCTTTTTCAAGTCCATCTGCTTTTTCCCTCCTTTCAATGAAATTGTTTTCTAAAGTAACAACAATATTCCTAAAATATAAATATTTTCGAAAAAAAGAGCAGCAGGAACCATGCAAGTTGTTTAAAGGAATACAGCTCCCTCTACATAATATTTTGGACAGCAACACAAATAGGGAAAAATTAGTTTTCTTTTCTTTTTTTCCAAGAAGCACTGTCTTCATAGTGTGTGTGGTTTTCTGAGAGGCATCACAGGTCATAAATTCGGGGTTGCCCTGGACAAACCATTTGGTCCCAACATGAAATATGACAATCAGTTTGACATTAAAGAGGCACATGGGAACATTCAGTGGACTGGGAAATAACTATTCGTAATACGACTACAAATAGGAATGTCTTATTATTACACAAGCAGGAAGAATCACTAGTATTTTTAGAGGGTATTGGTGAGCAGTCAAAAGACTTGGCTACTGACCTAGAAGTTTTAAACATTTTAAGTGATCAAATATGCTCATCAAATACAATCCCACTCAATAAAGATCTTTGTTTTTAAATGTTTTTGCTAAAAGTATGAATTAGCATTTGCTCCCCTGTAGGTACCCACTGTTGTTTGTACAGAAGAAGCATGTGCCTGTCCTATACACGTGCACATACAAATACACACCCACAAAGGAGGAAAACGAGTGCTAATAACCTAAACATTCTCCAGGTGACCACACTGTCAGAATGTTAATTTTCTTCTAACAGGGGGTTTTGCTTTACTTTTCAATCTTGGAGTCAGGGGGATATGAGGCAGGACACAGGAGGAAGATGATGAGTGTATGTCATGCAACACAGATACAGTAGCTATAGAACCACCCTTTGGAGGGCTGGTCTATTGGCCTGACAGTGACACACACTTTGTTGCAATGCAGGGGACACACAGTTAACACCTCCATCTTGGTTTTTTATGGAATAGATCAGAAGAGAAGTGAAGAAACACCATAGATTGTGCCTTCAAATCCAAGGAAGGGAATACATATGTTACAACCATCGCTATTTTTGCTGAAATGTGTGAACACAGTTCTCTGAGAACAAGTCTGGCTCCTTTCTGCAATGATGCTACCATGTCACAGAACCATGTTCAAAGAGGAGAAAAGGTGCTACATCTTGCACAGCAGAAGCAAACAACAGGAGGACAAGACAGGTGTGAAAGGTTGTGTGAATAAAAGAAAAAGACATCCATCAATAAAATTACCCTAAATCTGCCCTAGCCTGTTGGCTCAATGGATAGAATGTGGGCTGGCAGACTGAAAGGTCCTGGGTTCCATTCAGGTCCAGGGCTTATGCCCAAGTTGCAGGCTCAATCCCCAGTAGGGGGCATGCAGGAGGCAGCTGATCAATGATTCTCTCATCATTGTTTCTATCTCTTTCTTCCTCTCCTTTCCTCTTTGAAATCAATAAAAATATATTTTTAAACATTACCCTAAATCTGTTGAAGGAAGAATGTGTGAATGGCAACTCCCAAGAGTGAACACCATGATCTCCAAGAGTATCACATCACACAAAAGCAACACACAAATGTTTCCAACTAAATTCCTATCTTTACTTAATTTGCTGTCCTTGACCTAGAAGTGGCAGACACATTATCCGGCTAATACCATAATTGCCAAAGTGGCTGTGAACCTCAGTTTCCTGAGGTTCGATGGAAGCCACCATTTTTCAGTGACATCTCTGTGTAACCATCAGGTTAGTGCCAGGTAATTTTCATCTTGAACCAATTTACACTGGTGACCTAGAGTCAAAAGGTCCTAGATTCTGAAAGGTGTCATTCTTGGAAGTTGCCCACTCTACTTTTGCCCCTAATTGAAGAAAAATAACAATAAAAAACTGGATCTCAATTGGGCACACAACACAGATCATTAATACTTTTATTAACTAAATCACAAATGTTTTGAATAGGTACTTAACTGTAATAACCATTTAAAAGTCAATGATTTACTTTCTCTTATAGACGAGAGTCACTTTTCTTGTTTTCTTCTCTTGAACAGTGAGTGAGTCAAGGTCAGGGTCCTTAAACAGAAGTGCATTCCTTTCACATCTTACTACTCTGCAAGTCAGAGTCCATCACTTCAATTCATTTATCCTGAAAATTTAAGAAATGAACATTTAGTTATTATGTGTCTATTTTCTATGCATTAATAAGTTGATGTAGCTTAAAAATTTGGAATTGTTTCAGATATATAATATCTAAAAGTAAAGTATTTAATCTTAGGTTTGCAAAGGTCACAGATTTAATGCAGGGAGATCATTAGCCATTTTCGTGGCAGGAAGGGAAAGGGCAATGCCAAATGAGAGTAAGGATCAACCAAGTCTGATCACTTTCATTTGCTGGGTTAGCTGAGGACAAACCAAGGGATGCTGATTTTGTAAAGCAAAAGCTACTGCTCATAGAATATAGAATACTATTCCATCACATTCACTTTACATCTGTATCATTCATTTAATGCAAGTGAAACAAACATGTGATTAGGTATAAATCAAAGAGGAAACTTTCCCTAGGAGGGTCCTTTGAACCTCACTCATGGATGAGGCAGACACACTGTGAGCATCATGCTGTTAACTGTCAGCTCAACTATCCCACCAGACAGACATTTAAATTTAACCAACAAATTCTGAACAGCTAAATATTAGCAAAATTAAGGACATTTCAAAGGTCATTATAGATTTTATTATAGGCCCTGTGCACGAAATTTGTGCACGGGTGTGGGAGGGGTCCCTCAGCCCAGCCTGCACCCTTTCCAATCCAGGACCCCTCAGGGGATGTCTGATTGCTGGTTTAGGCCTGAGCCCGCAGGATCAGGCCTAAACTTGCAGTTGGACATCCCTCTCGCAATCCGGGACTGCTGGCTCCTAACCACTCGCCTGCATGCCTGCCTGATCGCCCCTAATCCCTCTGCTTGCCTGCCTGATTGCCCCTAACCACTCTGCCTGCTGCCTGATCACCCCTATCTGCTCCGTTGCTGGCCTGATTGCCCTTAATTGCCTCTTCCTCAGCCTCCACCACGTGGCTTTGTCCAGAAGGATATCTGGAATGACATCCAGGAGGTCATTTGGCTGTAGGGTCTAATTAGCATATTACACTTTTATTAGTATAGACTAGAGGCCCGGTGCACAAAAATTTGTGCAGTGGGGGGGGGTGGTGGTACCTCAGCCCTCTCACAGTCTGGGACCCCTTGGGAGATAACCACCTGCTGGCTTAGGCCCACTCCTGGGGTGGCAGATGGCAGGCCCGATCCCTTGGTGCCTGCCCCGCCTCCCCGGGTTGCGCACACGGCAGGGCTGATCCAGGGGTTGGGGCGCCGCCCCGGGTCGGGTCACACACGGGACACCCTGGCAGGCCGGTGGATTGCTGCTGCCCTGCCCGGCCGCCCCGGGTCGGGTAGCACACGGGATGCCCAGATAGAGGCCGGGCAGGTTGGCCAATTGCTGCTGCACCGCCCGGCTGCCCCGGGTTGGGTTGCACACAGACACCTGCTGCCCCAGGTCGCAGATAGCAGCCCCGGATGGTGGCAGGGCAGGCAGGATGGCACTGTCCCGCCCTGCCTGCAGTATTCAAATTAGCCGCCATCTTTGTTGGCAGTTAATTTGCATATCATGCTGATTAGCCAATGGGAGGCATAGCAGAAGGTACAGTCAATTACCATGTTTGTCTATTATTAGATAGGAGGAAACATCTCAAACAAAAACTGCTTTATCTTCCAATACAGTGGTTCAAAAAAGTCCTTCTTAAGAGAAATTAACAAAGGAAATGGTTCTCAAGGTTCGCATATCTTTTCATTCTGGTGTGGGAGAAAGGGATTTTTTTGTTCTAATCAACTAAAGAAGAAGTAATTCTTAATAAAAAGGAGAGTAATGAAAACCCTATATAATAAGGTCAGAAAACCAGTTATAGGACCCTTGAGTTCCCCTTCCTTTGTTAATTTCCCTTAAGAAGGA
>NW_005871115.1:4476704-4511306 GCF_000147115.1 Myotis lucifugus
TTTTTTTTTTTTTTTTTTACTACTGAGGCCAAGCTTTTAGCTCTGAAGGGCCTTCGCTGCTGGAAAACATTAGATTACAAATGTTCGCAGTCCCGAGAGCTGACCTGACAGGCCAGTTTTTGTTTAGCTTTCTTATTTGCAAAATAGTAATAGTTGCTTAGAGTTGCAGTTGAGAGTCCGGCAAGTGAGGCGGGGAACGTTGGAGTCTGCAGTTCCTGGAGGAAGCAAGCCTCCCTGCTCGCTTCAGTGCATGGCTGCCGGCCGCCATCTTGGCTGACAGTTAATTTGCATAAGGATACGCTGATTAGCCAATGGGAAGGGTAGCGGTCGTACGCCAATTACCATGTTTCTCTTTTATTAGTGTAGATGTGCTATGAACAAACAAAAACTGCTTTATCTTCCAATACAGTGGTTCAAAAAAGTCCTTCTTAAGGGAAATTAACAAAGGAAGTGGTACTCAAGGTTCTTATAACTGGTTTTCTGACCATGGGAGAAAGGGGTTTCATTACTCTAATCAACTAAAGAAGAATTACTCCACAATAGAAAAGGAAAGAACAAAAAAATTAAAAAAATAAGACACCAGAATGAAAACATGAGCAAACCATGTCACAATTTCATGTACTTGTTCTTTGTTTAATACCATTTCGTTTATTCCTACTAACTACGATTTTTTGGTGGAGGGCTGTAATTAGTATAATAAAACATGCATTTTTTTGTAATAAAGGCTATGACACACAGCTATAAAAGTATGATCATTCTGTGCCTGCTTGTTGAACACAGCCTAAACATTCTTTTAAACTTAATTCACCAACAGACATTCGGTGTGATTTTACTTTTACGCAAACATTAATTGTACTGTGGAATACAGCCTGTTGCGTTAATGCTGCACTTTTGCTAGAAAGGTGAGCAGGTAGGTCACAGACTATAAAACTGGAAAATGGAAAATGAACTACTTGCATGATCAAGTCATGACAGTAAATACTAAGTGAAGGAAGAAGTTTTTGACAAGGTAAAACACATTAAAATGTAAACAGAGCTAAATGAATACTTATAGCATTTGATATCTCTGACCTCTTTAACAAATGTGTGTGCTTGAAATATTTAATAAAATTTTAAAATTGTTAGCTCAGAGTCCCCCCCACACACACACACACTCAAAAAAAAAAAAAAAAAAGCAAAATATTGAGTGGCCAAACATTTTTCTTATTTATTTATTTATTTATTTATTTATTTTTAAGAGAGGGCAGAGAAGAGTTGGTGTTTCGTTTTTAAATATTTTGTTGTTGTTGATTCCTAGAGAGAGAGACAGGGAGTACAGAGAGATAGAAACATCAACGAATGAAAAACATCCACAGTTGGCTGCCTCCTTCATGCTCCTCACTGGAGATGAGGCCCACAACAGGTCTGTGTCCTGACCAGGAATTGAACCAGTGACCTCTTGGTTCCTGGTTCAAAGCTCAATCACTGAGCCACACAAGCCAGACTCTCTCTTCCTCTACCTAAGTCCTTTCCCTAAAAGTTACAACCAAGTTTCTTTGTGGAAAAGCAGAGATATTATGCCCCCATGGCTTAAGTGCAACAAAATCACCAACACAAGCACAAAAGGAACTCTGTCAAGATTATAAAGATTTGTTCCAGATTACATGTCATATAAAAACCATTTTATAGTAACTTTCACTACATCAGAAAGGTTTTTTAAAAGGCAGTAGCTTCTCTTTGCTGTGAGCAGTACTACTGGAGATCTGATGGGTGACACACTACAGATTTTATATGACTAGTGCTGCAATTTTAACAGAGTAGATTTAAGTTTTATAAATGAACATATGTAAACCTTCATGCTTTGACAGTGTCCCTTTTATTTAAAACGCCGTATTTCCAAGAAGCAATTTTATTTCTTTTCAATGTCCACATTTTAATGAATCTATAATTGTATGTGCTTTTTATACTTACCATCATTCATTCCTTTCAATTCTTTAAATGTCAAGAATTTAGTTACAAGCCAAGCAAGTAATTAGTAAGGTTCCACAATTAAAAATCACCTATAATAATAAAAGCATAATATGCTAATTAGACTGGACAGCCAAACAACCTTCCAGATGAAGCCAGGACTGCGAAGGCTGAGCCCCTTGCACGAATTTTGTGCATTGGGCCTCTAGTTTCTAAATAAACAACTAGGTAGTAATATCATGCCAACTATTCCACAACTGTAAATACAAATTAATTTTAAGGCATCTGATTACAATGCCTTTCTGTGGATCATACCCACAGCCCCCCACAAAGGAAATAGTCAGTTGAGAATATAGATCTAGATTTAGGGAGAAAGAAAGTAAAATGTTTTGGTCTCACTCCACGGTGAGAGACTATATCTTCCTAAAATGTATAAATCAGAAATTGTAATTAATTGAGGTTCTTCTATACTGGGGGCGCTATAGACTTCATCTTGGCCAATATAAGAAAGCAGTAGTCCCCTTGCCCAATATCACTTGCTAATGCATGCAACTACTTGGGAGACACAGAGCAGTGCATTTTTCTCAGAGGTGAGAATATTATAGCAAAACTTTTATTTCTTGATTAATATTAAAAATAAAAAGAGAGGTCAAGGTAGAAAAAAAAAACAAAACAGTAGATTTTCCCCAAGGCATAGAGAAAATATTCTAATTGCTTTGGGGACTAGTTGAAATTATGCTCTGTTAATGGATCAAGAAATATATACAAATTTGTCATAATCACATATCATTAAGGGGTTCCTCTACAGCAGTGGTTCTCAACCTGTGGGTCGCGACCCTTTTGGGGGTTGAACGACCCTTTCACAGGGGTCACCTAAGACCATCGGAAAACACATATATAATTACATATTGTTTTCGTGATTAATCACTATGCTTTAACTATATTCAATTTGTAACAATGAAAATACATCCTGCATACTTGATATTTACATTATGATTCATAACAGTAGCAAAATTACAGTTATGAAGTAGCAACGAAAATAATTTTATGGTTGGTGGTCACCATAACATGAGGAACTGTATTAAAGGGTCGTGGCATTAGGAAGGTTGAGAACCACTGCTCTAGAGCTTTCTAAAAAATATTTCAAATATCCTATATAACAAAGAGCTAATATGCAAATGGTCATTATACACTCCTGCCCTCATGCCCTCGTGCCCTCACACCCTTGTGCCAGGACTGGAAAACCTGAGGCTGGGCCGGGGGAGCTGAGGCTGCAACCCGCCCCCCCCCCCACACACACACACACACTGGCACTGGGTCCAAGGGGCCAGAGGCCAGGCTGGGAAACCTGAGGCCGCATCACCACACCCCAGCACTAGGCTGGGGGACCTGAGGCTGTGCCCCCCGCCTGCGGGGCTTGATGGGGCAAAGCCAGTCATGTCTGGGTCTCGCACAATTTCCAGGCACATGTGGGTGGGTGGGGACTTGACTCTGGGTCCCACGGTGCACCCCAGAATCTGACAGGAGGGAAATTTATATATACATCTTACTAATTTTCTTTCATCTCTGACACTTGTATTATAGAGAAAGGGCAAATAGCAATATTAACATATTTCCTCTAATTAATTCCCTTTAATGTGCATAAATTTCAAGCACCAGGCCACTAGTATTTATATAAAAATAGAATCTATTTCATGTCCTTCATACTAAAATTTACATACGCTAACATTTAAACTATGTAGTAAATGGTGAATCCTGTAGTCTAAAACCAAGGCAATAAAGGTTAAAAAGGAAAGCTTGCCAAGTCTCACTAATAGTTTAAGTAGTGTCTTATCCTCAACATTCTTTTTCTGTACAGAATTTGCTACCCCACCTAGTCCCTCTCAGTTCAAGAAAACCTAGCGTCTTGAAAAAATTATTAAAGTCCAAAATAAATAGCAACATAATAAATAATACAGATAAACAAGAGATAAGAGCAAAACAATCACTTGTAAGTCATGCAAATTAGGATTTCATGGCTGGATAAGCTCTGACAGAGGCACAAGAAAAGCTGCTGTGTGTTTGTGACAGTGTAGCTATGGCACCAGTCTTAGAATAAACACCCATGGTAGAGCACCCCTACTCCCGCTTGCCTTTCAGGCATGTCTGTTGAGGCTCATCAGAATTAGCAGCATATGCAATCCCCACTTCCTGCCACACAGGAGTCTCACCTGTGGCATTCCAGGTACAGCTACCATTAAATCCTTTATGGGAAGATGTTATTTGCAAAAAGTAGCTTTTGTGCCTGTCACCATGATGAGTCTCTCTTTATAAAGTTTTTCTTTTAAGCCCCCTAATTTATTTCTCTCATTTTATCTCCTAAATATGCTCCTTTTATTGGAATTTTCTCAGATAGCTTGATAAGATATCCAAGATATAGTGAAAACAACAGTACAGTTTAGAGGAAGAAAAGTGCTTATAAAATGAGGGAAATGAATCATAACTCAGAACAGATACTTTAATCAATATTTACATTAATTTTATAAATTATTATTTTAAATAAAATCAATTTAATATAAATTTATGCCTCATTTTAAGCCTGAAATACTGTTTTGTACATGCACATCAAATAAATACAACAGGTGAGGCTATATATTAGAATCAGCTTTCCTTCAGCAGAGACAATGACCTTTATTCTTACACATAAACTTCCCAATACGGGATATGAGAAATCTGCAGTATCACAAGGAATCACTTATTCTATCTCATTGCTACTAAATGAACAAACATAGGTTTTAAATTAGAATTGGATTCAATTATTCAAAGGCTATGAAATGACTTCAAAGTTCTCTTAATTTGATGTTACACTAAATAGACACCAAAAGGGTTCAATATTTCAGTTATGATTCCTCAGTTGAAAACATCAAGTTATCAGACTCAATTCATTTAAGAATTTTTAACTTACCCTAGTAGGCTGTGTAGTCTTCTGCTTAGAACCTGCAAAAATTAGAAAGTAAAAAAATAAATTTAATAAATGAAAGAAATTAAGACTATACTGGTACAGTGTTAAATTTTAAGATAAAATATTGAGAGGTGTTTTCCAAAATGGTGGTGGTATAAGTGGAAGCTACACTAACACTCTCCAAGGACCAAACTGGAATTACAACTAAAATACAGAAAAACCATCCTGAATAATCAACTGAAGTCTAGCTGGAGAGAACACTGATAGCCAAGAGTGGAAAGTGGAGACCACATAGAGACTGGTAGGAAGTACAGAGGAGCTAAAGGGTTGGTCAGGCTCCCAGCAGCTGAAGTTCTGGAGGCATATCTCAGATGTGGGGGGTTCCCACTGAGAACCCTGGGGTCTAAACCCCAAGCTGGGACTCCCAGTCCAGAGCACCAGAACTGAGAAAGGTACCCACATAACATCTGGCTGTGAGAAGCACCAGAGTTTCTGTCTGCCAGTGAGAGATGGCTGGAAATGCAGGCACCCTCTTAAAAGGCTAATGCACAAAATTTTATGTGCAGTCAATCAGCTTGGGATCCAGCAGAGGGAGGGCAGAGTGGACTAGAACTGTGTGAAGAGAATTCAGGATTGAGTATTCTGGGGTTAGAGTTCAGAAGACAGCAACCACAGTTTCCTGTGATGAGTCATTCCCTCACACTCCAGTGAGCATCTTTCTTGAGAAGACCTTTACCATCCAGGCAGTTTTTGCCTGTGGGTGGGGGAGCAATTGAATTGTTGGAAAACCTCTCATCCCACTTTGTGCTCAATAGTATGAGGCAAATCAAGACTGAATATCAATCACACTGCAGACAGAGGAAGATCTCTGGAGGCTTTGAGTCTTTCCCTGTTCTCCTCCTGAGTCTGGGGCTAGGAAATCAGATCCTGGTGCACATCTTGGTCATTTCCAAAGACATCCAGACCCAGCAGAGGGAGCCACAAGCTGTGGGTTACTCATAGTTCCAAACAGGATATTCAGGGCCAGTCACAAACAGCATCTGAAATTGTCTTGCACTAGAGATTGGGACTCGTAGCAGACCTCCCTAAATCAAAGACACAAACCCAAACAGGCAGCTAAACTGGGGAGACAAAAAAAAAGCCCCAACTGAAAGAATAAGAGAATTTTTCAGAAAAAGAGCTAAATAAAATTGAGATAAGAAATTTATCAGATATAAAGTTCAGAATAATGATGACAAGGATGCTCAACAGCATGAGAAAAGACATAGTAACTATGAAGAAAGACCAGTTGGAAATCAAGAATGAGATGGCACTAATAAATAATGCAGTGGAAATAACACACAGCAGATAAGGGAAAGCCAAGGATTGGATCAGTGAAGTAGAAAACAGGATAGAAAGATTCACTTAATCAGAGAACCAAAAAGAAAAATCAATTAAAGAACAGGAGGACAGCTTAACAATATTCACATCAGAGGAGTACCAGGAAGTGAAGAAAGTGAGCAAAGGCTAGAGAAAGTGTTTGAATCAATAATGGCATAAAACTTCCCAAACCTGGTGAATGAAAAAGTCACACAAGTTGAAGAAGCACAGATCTACCAAGCAAGAAGAACCCAAACAGATCCACTCTCAGGCACATCATAATTAAAATGCCAAAAATTAAAGACAGAGAGACAATCTAAAAGGCAACAAGAGAAAAGCAATTTGTTACCTACAAAGGAGCTCCCATTAGGCTGTAAGCTGATATTTCATCAGAAACTCTACAGGACAAAAGGGAATGCCATGAAGTATCAAAGATAAGGAAAAACAAGATTCTGAAATAAAGATTACTATATCCAGCAAGACTATAATTAAAAATAGATAATGAAATAAAGAGATTCCCCAACAAAAAAAGGAATTTATTACCACCAAACCAGCACTGAAAGAAATGATAAAGGGAATGCTCTAATGAGAAGAAATAGAAAGAGAGAAACATAGACATAAGGAATTAAAATGGCAATAAATAGGTACCTATCTATAATAACCTTAAATATAAATGGATTAAATGCTGTAATAAAAAGACATGGGTAGCTGAATGGATACAAAAACATGAAAACATGATCCAATTATATGCTCTCTACAAGAGACCCACCTCAGAACAAAAGACTCACACAGAATGAGAGTGAAGGCATGGAAAAATATTTTTTATTCAAATGGAAATGAAAAAAAAGCCAGGGTAGTAATACTCATGTCTGACAAATAGACATCAAAATGAAGGCCATCAAAAGAGACAGTAAAGGTCACTACCTAATACTAAAGGGATAAAGCCAATAAGAGGCTATAACCCTGGTAAACATATATCCACACAATATAGGAGAACCTAAATATATAAAAACAAACTTCTGGAGTACTTTAAGGAAAAGATTGACAGTAATAAAATCATAGTAGGGGATTTTAACACCCAGCTAACTTGACTAGATAGATCTTTCAGACGAAAAATTGACATGGGAACAGTGACTCTAAATGATACACTGATCACATGGATTTAATTGACATTTATAAAACATTTCCCCGAAGCTGCAGAATATACATTCTTCTTAAGTGCTCAGGGTTCATTCTCAAAGTTATACCATATATTAAGACACAAAACAAGTCTCTACACGTTCAAGAAGACTGAATTCATATCAAGCATCTTCTCAGATCCTTATGGAATGAAATTAAAAATCAACTACAGTAAAAATATTCAAAAACATTAGAACACATGGAGGCTAAATAGAATGTTATTAAACAAATAGAGGCTCCATGCACAAAATTCATGCAAGAGTAGGCCCTCGAGGCCCAGGCTGGTCATTCCAGAAGGTCATTTCAGGGACTGGTCTAATTAGCATATTAGCTCTTTATTATATAGGATGAATGGGTTACCAATGAGATCAAGAAAGGAATAAAAAAAATTCCTAGGAACAAATGAAAATGAACTCACAACAACTCCAAATCTTTGGGACACAGCAAAAGCAGTCCTGAGAGGAAAGTTCATAGCACTACAGGCATACCTCAAAAAACAAGAAAAACTTTTAATAAGTTATCTAACACTACAACTTAAAGAATTAGAAAGAGAACAGCAGAATAAGTAGATGGAAGGAAATAATAAAGATTAGAAGAAAAATAAATGACATAGAGGCTAAAAAAAAGCAATTCAAATGATCAATGAAACCAAGAGCTGGTTCCTTAAAAAGATACAGAAGATTGATGACCCATTAACCAGACTCATTAAAAAACAAAGAGAGAGGACCCAAATAAATAAAATCAGAAACAAAAGCACAGAAGGAACAACTGACACCACAGAAATAAAAAGGATTGTAAGAAAATACTATTAACAACTATATATCAACAAGTTGGACAATGTGGATAAAATGGACAATTTCCTAGAAAAATACAATCTTCCAAAACTAAATCAGGAAGAATCAGAAAACCTCAATAGGCCAATAATAACTGAGGAAATAGAAGCAGTAATAAAAAAAAACTTCCAGCAAACAAAAGGCCTGGTCCAGATGGCTTCACAGTGTAGTTTTACCAAACATTCAAAGAACTTACACCTACCCTCCTCAAAATATTCCAAAAAATCCAGGAGGAAGGAACACTTCTAACCTCTTTTTATGAAGCCAACATTACCCTAATTCCATAACCAGATAAAGACAGTACAAAGAAAGAGAATCACAGGCCAATATTCTTGATAAACATAGATGCTAAAATCCTCAACAAAATATTAGCAAATGGGATCCAGCAATATATTTAAAAAATCATACACCATGACCAAGTGGGATGCAAAGCTGGTACAATATTCACAAACTAATAAATGTGATATATTACATACAGACAAAAATCACATGATCATATTGAAATATGTAGAAAAAGCATTAGACAAAATCAAACACCCATTTTTTAATATATATTTTTAATTTATTTCAGAGAGGAAGGGAGAGGAAGAATGAAACCTAGGTGTGTGTAATGACTGGGAATTGAAATATGACCTCCTGGTTCATAGTTTGACGTTCAAACACTGAACCATGCCAAGTGGGTGTAACACTCATTTTTTTTTTTAAATATTAACACGCAGAAGTCTATATCTTTTTTTTTTCCCTTTTCAGACTTCTGCTTTATTTTTTTTTATTCTTTTTTTTAAAAAATATTATAATAAGTATTACAAAGGGTATTACATATGTGTCCTTCCCCCACCCCCCGCCCTTGACAATCCCCTGCCCTCCCTTACCCCCCAGTGTCTTATGTCCATTAGTTATGCTTATATGCATGCATACAAGTCCTTCGGTTGATCTCTTCCTCCCCTCCCTTCTGCCCCCCAACCCTCTCTGGCCTTCCCAATGCAGTTTGACAATCAGTTTGAGGCAGCTCTGCCTCTGTATCTATTATTGTTCAAAAGTTTGTAATGGTCTTTATTATCCATGAATGAGTGAGATCATGTGGTATTTTTCCTTCATTGACTGGCTTGTTTCACTTAGCATAATGCTCTCCAGTTCCATCCATGCTGTTGCAAATGGTAAGAGTTCCTTCTTTTTTACAGCAGCATAGTATTCCATCGTGTAGATGTACCACAGTTTTCTAATCCATTCATCTACTGATGGGCACTTAGGCTGTTTCCAGATCGTAGCTATGGTGAATTGGGCTGCTATGAACATATGGGTGCATATATCCTTTCTGATTGGTGTTTCTGGTTTCTTGGGATATATTCCTAGAAGTGGGATCACAGGGTCAAATGGGAGTTCCATTTCCAGCTTTTTGAGGGTACTCCATACTGTCTTCCATAGTGGCTGCACCAGTCTGCATTCCCACCAGCAGTGCACAAGTGTTCCTTTTTCTCCACATCCTCTCCAGCACTTGTCGTTTGTTGATTTGTTGATGATAGCCATTCTGACAGGTGTGAGATGGTACCTCATTGTTGTTTTGATTTGCATCTCTCTGATGATTAGTGACTTTGAGCATGTTTTCATATGTCTCTTGGCTTTCTGAATGTCCTCTTTTGAAAGGTGTCTATTTAGGTCCTTTGCCCATTTTTTGATTGGATTGTTTATCTTCTTTTTGTTAAGTTGTATGAGTTCCCTATAAATTTTGGAGATTAGGCCCTTATCAGATATGACGTTGGCAAATATGTTTTCCCACGCAGTGGGTTTTCTTGTTGTTTTGTTGATGGTTTCTTTTGCTGTGCAGAAGCTTTTTATTTTGATGTAGTCCCATTTGTTCATTTTCTCTTTAGTTTCAACTGCCCTAGGAGCTGTATCAGTGAAGAAATTGCTTTGGCATATGTCTGAGATTTTGTTGCCTTTGGATTCTTCTAGAATTTTTATGGTTTCCTGTCGTACATTTAAGTCCTTTATCCATTTTGAGTTTATTTTTGTGTATGGTGTAAGTTGGTGGTCTAGTTTCATTTTCTTGCATATATCTGTCCAATTTTCCCAACACCATTTATTGAAGAGACTATCTTGGCTCCATTGTATGTTCTTGCCTCCTTTGTCAAATATTAATTGAGCATATTGGGTTGGGCTAATTTCTGGACTCTCTATTCTATTCCACTGATCTATATGTCTGTTCTTGTGCCAGTACCAGGCAGTTTTGAGAACAGTGACTTTGTGATACAGCTTGATATCTGGCATTGAGATCCCACCTACTTTGTTCTTTCTCAGGATAACCGCAGCTATTCGGGGTCTTTTTTTATTCCAGATGAATTTTTGGAGAGTTCGTTCTAGATCTTTGAAGTAGGCCATTAATATTTTAATGGGAAGTGCGTTGAATTTATAGATTGCTTTGGGTAGTATGGACATTTTGATGATGTTGATTCTACCAATCCAAGAACATGGTATGTTCTTCCATCTCTTTATGTCTTCCTCTATCACTTTTTTCAATTTCCTGTAGTTTTCTCAGTAGAGGTCTTTTACCTCTTTAGTTAAGTTTATTCCTAGGTATATTAATCTTTTTGGTGCGATGGTAAATGGGATTGTTTTTATAATCTCTCTTTCTGAAAGTTCACTATTGGTGTATAGAAATGCCTCAGATTTCTTGGGGTTAATTTTGTATCCTGCTACATTGCCAAATTCATGTATTAAGTCTAGTAGCTTTTTGATGGAGTCTCTAGGGTTTTGTATGTATAATATCATGTCATCTGCAAATAAGGACAGTTTTACTTCCTCTTTTCCAATTTGGATGCCTTTTATTTCTTCTTCTTGTCTAATTGCAATGGCTAATACTTCCAGGACTATGTTGAACAGGAGTGGTGAGAGTGGGCATCCCTGTCTTGTTCCTGTTCTTAGGGGAAATGGTGTTAGTTTTTGTCCATTTAGTATGATGTTGGTTGTGGGCCTGTCATATATGGCTTTTATTATGTTGAGGTATGATCCTTCTATTCCCACCTTGCTGAGAGTTTTTATCAAAAATGGGTGTTGGATTTTGTCGAATGCTTTTTCTGCATCAATTGATATGACCATGTGGTTTTTTTCTTTCAATTTGTTTATGTGATGTATTACGTTTATTGATTTACGGATGTTGTACCATCCTTGCATTCCTGGGATAAATCCTACTTGGTCATGGTGTATGATCCTTCTGATGTACTGTTGGATCTGATTTGCTAAGATTTTGTTTAGGATTTTGGCATCTATGTTCATGAGGGATATTGGCCTGTAATTCTCTTTCCTTGAGTTGTCTTTACCTGGTTTTGGTATTAGGGTGATGCTGGCTTCATAGAATGAGCTGGGAAGTGCTCCTTCCTCTTGAATTTTTTGTAGTAGTCTGAGGAGGATAGGTTTTAGTTCTTCCTTGAATGTTTGGTAAAACTCCCCTGAGAAGCCATCTGGTCCTGGGCTTTTATTTGCTGGAAGCTTTCTGATGACTGCTTCAATTTCTTCCATAGTTATTGGCCTATTGAGGTTTTTAGATTCTTCCTGATTGAGTTTTGGAAGGTTGTATTTTTCTAGGAATTTGTCCATTTCCTGCAGGTTGTCTAGTTTGTTGGAGTAGAGCTGTCCATAGTATTTTTTAACAATCATTTGTATTTCTGTGGGGTCTGTTGTTATTTTGCCTCTATCGTTTCTGATTTTGTTTATTTGGGTCCTCTCTCTTCGCTTCTTGGTGAGCCTGGCTAGAGGTTTGTCAATCTTGTTTATCCTTTCAAAGAACCAGCTCTTGGTTTCATTGATTTTCTGTATTGTTTTTTTGGTCTCTATGTCATTGATTTCTGCTCTAATCTTTATTATCTCCTTCCTTCTGCTCACTCTGGGGTTTTCTTGTTGCTCTCTTTCTAATTCTTTGAGTTGAAGAGTTAGATGATTTACTACCATTTTTTCTTGTTTTTTGAGATAGGCCTGCAGAGCTATAAACTTCCCTCTCAGGACTGCTTTCATTGTGTCCCATAGGTTTTGGATTGTTGTGTTTTCATTGTCATTAGTGTCCAGGATGTTTTTAATTTCTTCTTTGATGTCATCGGTAACCCAATCAATATTTAATAACATGCTATTCAGCTTCCAAGTGTTTGAGTATTTTGGGTTGTTTTTATTGTAGTTTATTTCTAACATTATGCCATCGTGGTCTGAGAAGAAGCTATTTATGATTTCAATCTTCTTGAATTTGTGGAGACTTTGCTTGTGGCCCAATATGTGGTCTATTTTTGAATATGTCCCATGAGCACCTGAGTGGAATGTATATTCCATGGCTTTGGGGTGAAGTGTTGTGAAGATGTCAATTAAGTCCATCTGATCTAGTGAGTCATTTAGGATTGCTGTTTCTTTGCTGATTGTTTGTCTAGCGGACTTATCCAGTGATGTCAGTGGTGTATTAAAGTCCCCTACTATGATTATATTGTTGTCGATCTCTCCTTTGATATCTTCCAGGAGTTTTTTATGAATTTGGGTGCTCCTGCATTGGGTGCATATATGTTTACCAGGGTTATATCTTCTTGTTGTATTGATCCCGTTAGTATTATGAAGTGGCCTTCCTTATCTCTGGTTATGGCCTTCACTTTGAGATGTATTTTGTCCGATATAAGTATTGCTACCCCAGCTTTCTTTTCCTTTCCATTTGCGTGAAAGATATTTTTCCATCCCTTCACTTTCAGTCTCTGTGAGTCCCTTCTAATGAGGTGGGTCTCTTGTAGACAGCAGATATATGGGTCATGTTTTTTATCCATTCAGCCACTCGATGTCTTTTGGTTGGAGCATTTAGTCCATTTACATTTAAAGTTATTATTGAAAGATACTTGTTTGTAGCCATTTCTTTTTTTGTTTGTGGCTGTTTTCTTTCTGAGCTTGTTATTCTTTTTACACCAGTCCCTTTAGCATTTCTTTCATGGCTGGCTTGGTGGTGATAAACTCCCTTAGCCCTTTTTTGTCTGTGAAGCTTCTTATTTCCCCTTCAATTTTGAATGATAGCCTTGCTGGATAGAGTATTCTTGGATTCAGTCCTTTGCTTTGCATCACTTTGTAGATTTCCGTCCATTCTTTTCTGGCCTGATGTGTTTCTGTTGAGAAACCATTTGATAATCTAATGGGAGATCCCTTGTATGTAACTTTCCGTCTCTCTCTTGCAGCCTGTAACATTCTCTCTTTGTCCTGAACATTTGCCATGGTAATTATGATGTGTCTTGGTGTTGGTCTTTTCGGGTTCACCTTGTTTGGGACTCTCTGGGCTTGTGTGACTTTTTTCTTCCCCACCTCAGGGAAGTTTTCTGATATTATTTCTTCAAATAGGTTTTCTAATCTATGTTCATCCTTCTGTTGTTCTGGCACCCCTATTATTCGTATGTTGTTTCGTTTCATGTTGTCCCAAAGCTCCCTTAGGCTCTCCTCCTGTCTTTTAATTTTTTTCTCCATTTGCAGTACAGTTTGAGTGTGTTTTGCTTCCTTGTCTTCTAATTCACTAATTCGTTCCTCCGCTTCTCCCAGTCTACTGTTGATACTTTCAATGGTGTTTTTTATTGCAGCTATGTCGCTCTTCATTTCTTCTTGGGACTTACTTAAGTTGTTGATTTTTTCATCTGTTTCTTCTAGCTTCTTGCATAAGTAGTTGATTTTTTCATCTGTTTCTTCTTGCTTCTTGCACATCTGGTGCATGTACTCTAGGACCCTTATTCTGAATTCTTTTTCCGTCATGTTGCATATCTCTGTCTCACTTAGCTGCTTTTCTGGCGAGTCCTCCTTTTCTTTCCTTTGGGGGTTTCTTTGTCTACCCATGTTTGACCTCACTGACATATCTAGTTGTTGAGTCGTTCAGTGGCTGCTCCCTGGGTGGCAGTGGCTGCTCCCTGGGTGGCAGTGGCTCCTCAGGCTGTGGTTGCTCCTTGGGCGGTTGTGGTAGCAGCAGCTCCTCTGTTGATAGCAGGGCCTCTGGTGGGTGCTGTTCACAGCTGTGGTGGCTCTTCTGGCTGGTGGAGGGAGGCTTCACACACAGCAACTGTTCCCCAGACAGAGCGTGTGGTGATCAGGGGGCCGCTGTTGCTTGAATCTGCTTTCCGTGGAGAGAAGCAGGTCTCCTCTGAGTTCATGTAGTCGCGCTGCTTGAGAGCCGTTGCCTCCGTGTTAGTAGCTGATCTCTGTGCTGAAGAGAGGGAGAAGGTGCGGACGAGTGGAATCTGGGGAGAGGCTGAGGAGAGAGGAAGGGCTGGGAGAGGTGGCAGCGAATTGAGTGCTGAGACACCCCTGGGCCCAGGACTAACACTCATTTTTTATAAAAACTTTCAGCAAAGTGGAAATAGAAGGGTCATACCTCAACATAATAAAGGTCATATATGACAAACCTATAGCCAACATCATACTCAATGGGCAAAAACTAAAAGCATTTCCCCTAAGAACTGGAAGAAAACAGAGATACCTGCTTTCACCACTCTTATTCAACATAGCACTCTAAGCCCTACCCACAGCAATCGGACAAGAGAAATACACATAAAAGACATCCAAATTGGAAATGAGGAAGTAAAACTGTAATTATTCACAGATGACATGATATTGTACATAGGATACCCTAAAGACTTCACAAGAAAACTACTAGATTTAATAAAGAAATTCAGCAATGTAGCAGGATGCAAAATTAATACCCAGAAATTGATGGCATTTTTATACACCATTTTATGAATCCTCAGAAGGAAAATCTAAACAAAAATACCAACGGAACAAAAATGATTAGGATACTTAGAAATAAATTCAATCAAGGAGATAGAAGACTTGAACTTGGAAACTACAGGACATTGAAAAAATGGATAGAAGAAGATATAAACAAGTGGAAGAATATACCATGTATTGGTAGAATTAATATCATTAAAATGTCCATACTACCCAAAGCAATCTATAGATTCAATGCAATGCCTATTAAAATACCAATGGCATATTTCACAGATCTATAACAAATACTCTGAAGATTTATATGGAACCAAAAAAGACTCCAAATAGCTGTAGCAATCTTGAGAAAGAAGAACAAAGTTGGAGGAATCTCAATACCAGATATCATATTATGCTACAAAGCCCCTATAATCAAAACAGCCTTGAACTAGCACAAGAACAGGCATATAGATCAATGGAATAGAACAGAGATCCTAGAAATTGACCCAAGCCATTACACTCAATTAATATTTGACAAAGGAAGCAAGAGCATACAATAGAATCAAGACAGTTTCTTCAGTAAATGCTGTTGGGAAAATTGGACAGATACATGCAAAAAAAATTACACTAAACCATCAACTTACACAATACAGAAGAACAAGACTCAAAATGGATAAAATACTTAAATGTAAGTCATGAAATCATAAAAATCCTAGAAGAAACCAAAGGCAGAAAAATCTTAGACATCTCTCATAGCAATATGTTTGCTGATATATCGCCTAGGGCAGTGGTCGGCAAACTGCGGCTCCCGAGCCACATGCAGCTCTTTGGCCCCTTGAGTGTGACTCTTCCACAAAATACCAAGTGCGGGCACGCATGAACAGTGCGATTGAAACTTCGTGGCCCATGTGCAGAAGTCGGTATTTTGTGGAAGAGCCACACTCAAGGGGCCAAAGAGCCGCATGTGGCTTTCGAGCCGCAGTTTGCCAACCACTGGCCTAGGGCAAGGGAAACAAAGAAGAAAACAAACAAATGGGACTACTTCAAAATAAAAAGCTTCTGCACAGCAAAAGAAACCGTCAACAAAATGAAAAGGGATCCCACTGAATGTGAGAACATGTTTGACAATGATACCTCTGATAAAGGGTTAACATCCAATATATATAAGAAGCTCATACAATTTAATGTAGGGAGCGACTATAGGATCAAGCCATGGACTGACCAGTGGCAGAGACACAAGTCCCAGCTTGGAGGGCAGAGCCCTCTTAGCACAATTAAGCATGACCTTATAGTCCTCCCTTGTTCCTAGGTAGCTAATGGGTTGTGGGAGGGGCAGCAAACACTGCAAAAACAAGGCTTGAGCAATGAAATAGATTTGAAACTCGCAAGAACATTGTAAACATGTTGATCACTCCCCATGTTTTGCTTTGTGTGATCTGATTATAAAATAAAGCTGCAGCTTATAGGCTGTGTCACTGTTTCCTCATCCAGGCAGTGATCCACCTGGTCCCAACTGTACTCTCTTGTCTATCTTCTTTAATCCTTCACCATCCCTCCTCAGGTTCATCCCAGGCCATGCTGGACGTGGGTCAGTTTAACAAGAGGAAGACAACCCAATTTAAAATGGCCAAAGTACCTAAATAGACACTTCTCCAAAGGAGACATACAGATGACCAAGAGTAATATGAAAAAATGCTCAAAGTCATTGATCAATTTGTATCAAAGAGATAAAAATTAAAATGGCAATGAGGTGTCACCTCTCACCTGTTGGAATGGCTCATGGCCATTTCAACAAATCAACAAATGAAAAGAGCGGGTGAGGATGTGGAGAAAAGGGAACCCTAGCTCACTGCTGCTGGGAATGCAGACTTGTGCAGCCAATATGGAAAACAGTATGGAATTTCCTCAAAGATTTAAATAAGGAAATGCCATTTGACCCAGTAATCACACTTCTAGGATTATATCCTAAGAAACCCAAAACACTAATCAGAAAGAATGTATGCACCACTATGTTCATAGCAGAACAATTTACAATAGCTGAGATCTGGAAACAGCCCAAGTGCCCATTAGTAGATGAGTGGATTAAAAAGCTGTGGTACAATTACACTATGGAATACTATGCAACAGAGAAAATGAAGGATCCCTTACCCTTTGAGATAGCATGGAGGGGCCTGGAGAGTATTATGCTAAGTGAAATAAGCCAGTTAGAAAAAGACAAGTATCTTATAATCTCACTCATATGTGGAATCTAATGAACAAAATAAGTAAACTGATGAACAAATAGATCTAGAGACACAGAAACATGGAACAGACTGTGGAATCTCAGAGGGAAGGCAGGGGAGGGTGGGAGGATAGGAACAGATCAATCAAAGAATTGTAAGCATAGATGCATAAACCATCTACACAGACAATAGTGTGATGAAGGCCTGGGGTGGGAGGAGGGAGGAGGCTAGAAGAGGTCAATGGGGGAAAAGGGGGGGCATTCAACAATAAAGATGTTTAAAAAAGGGAACTTTCAACAATAAAGATGTATAAAGAATAAATAAGTAAAATAAGATTAAAAATAAAATAAAACATTCAGGCCTAAAACTAGAGGTGCCAGAAAGTCCATTGAAAGAGTTCCAGTTTTGACAGTCTATTTAAAATATAAAGAGCATTAGCCTGGCTGGCATGGCTCAGTGGTTTAGTACCAACCTATAAACCAGGAGGTCATAGTTCGATTTTCGGTCAGGGCAAATGCCCAGGTTGCAAGATCAATCCCCGGTAGGAGGCATGCAAGAAGCAGCTGGTCAATGATTCCCTCTCATCATTGATATATCTATCTCTCCTTCTTCCTTTCTCTCTGAAATCAATATAGATATATTTAAAACAATACAGAATATCCTGGGTTTTATGAGTTGACAAAATAAAATGATGCAAATAACGTGCCTACATCAAATAATAAACATACCCATTTTCTCACTTGAATATGCTGCATCTCCCTCCACTGTGTGGTGGATAAATGCTGTCATCTACTCACCCCACTGTGGAATCAACATCTTCCCTACTAAGTGGGCAGAATGTGACAGTGACCAATCTCTGCCTCTGCTCCATCGCCCACCCTTAGCTCACTGCTCTTGTTCCTTGTAGCCTAGTCTTCTTTTTCCTTTCTTTCATCTTTCCAGTTTTCAAAGTTCTAGGTAACTAACAAATGAAAGGAAATATTAAGATCCCTCTGAGTTTAAGGAATTATTCTCGACAGTTTGTTTTAGCTACAGCCAAGTCCTTCTCTATGTGTTCCTTCACTGCTTCTGAATGGATTGGTTAATGAAGATGAATAATGAAGATGAAGTAATATAGGGCATGAAGAATGTGACAAAGGAAAAAGAATTGCTCTAAGTGCATAAAGAAGAAGAGAGAACTTCCTTTAAAAAAAAAACACAGCTAAAACCAGTCCCAAATACAGAATCAGGGTCCTGCAGATATAAGAGCCTCAACCAGCAACATCTTGTGAATGACTCTGGAGGAGGAGGATGCTACCAGTTAGAGTAGTCAACCCCACTGCTCTGAATTGGATGACAGCACTGGATTTGCTTATTAGTAAGTTGAGGCAGGCCCCAGAACTTCTCTAGTTTTCTATGCTATTTATTTACCACCTTTCCTCCATACCCACTTTATGAAGCTCCCAAAGCTGATGGGAAATGTGGGTGAGACCAGACTCAAGGGCAGCCACTCTCTAGATGGGCCAGAAGCTGATAAGGCTCTGGAACAGGGAAAATGACTGCTGACTGGCCTGGAAAGTTTCTTCTCCCCCTGACATCTGAAGGGAGGTATCAGATGAAGACTAGAAAGTTGGTGATGGTAAAGGAAGGTGACAAGGAAAGTAAGCAAGAAGCTCAAAGCTTACAGCTCTAGGTAAGAAAAGCTATCAGTGAGAAGACATAAATAGGATGAAAAATAAGAATGTAAAAAGGAAGGATGAGCTAGTTGGCTATCAGGGAAAGAACCACAGGGAGAGGAACCAAGTAACGATAACTGGCAGAAGGGCTAACTGATTTGTTCCTGAGAGGGCAGCATGTTGACTCAGTCTTTGAAGACATACTGAATCCTTCCACTTCCTCAACAACCTACTGTTCCACTTTCTGTGAGGCCCACTTATGTACCTGCTCCCATGAGATTCCCATCACTGTTACTGTCGTGTGTAGTTTAAAGTAAAGCTCCCTCAACTGGAAGTACACAGAGAGCAGTTTGGTCCTTGCAACCAAAGGAAAGAAAACCTATTTTTAAAGTACTATGGCGTGCCTAGTCAAGGTGGCTCAGTGCTTGAGCATCAACCTATGAATGAGGAAATCACGGTTCTACTCCTGGTCAAGGCACATGTCCAGGTTGTGGGCTCCATCCCTGGTGTGGGGTGTGTAGAAGGCAGCTGATAAATGATTCTCATCACTGATGTGTCTATCTCTCTCTCCCATTCCCTTCCTCTCTGTAATCAATGAAAAATTTAAATAGATAGATAGATAGATAGATAGAGTACTATGGAGTGAAATGTGTTTGGGAATATGAGTGAATTCACATTTAGCCACCTTCCAAATGAAACAGGCAGAAATATAGAACTTTGTTAGGTACCATCATGACTGGCACATGTAAATAACTCACTTCAACTAAGCCATGCCTTCTATCTACGTTCCATCCAGGAAAAGAGAACTGAAAAGTGATGAAAATTACTGGTTGCTAATGTAAAGAGTCAAAGGTCAGATTTTAGAGTTATATTTTGGAGCTCAATAATATTTTTATCTAAATTAGTATTAAGAACTGCCAAATCAAAGAACCAAGATTGCAGCGTAGGCAAATACCTGTACTTGCTGCCTCCAACAACCACATCAAAATTTCAGCTCAATACAGAACAACCATCATCCAGAACCACCAGAAAGCTGGCCAAATGGAAGTCCTACAACTAGAGAAGTGAATAAGAAAGCGCATGGAGACTGGAAGGAGGTGCAGAGGCACAGAACATGCTAGTCTGGCACCCACCTGTGCCGTTTTCTTAATCAGGAGAGAGATCATCTCTGTAAGGCCACCTATGAGGAGCAAGGGGTCCCAGCACCACACAAATGCCTGGCTCAGGGTCTCAGAGCTGGGAAGAAAAGTCCCTGTGACTACAGGCTGTAAAAACCAGTGCAGATTGGGGCCCAGTGACACAGAGGCTGCTGGAGACCAAGCTGTTCCTCTTAAAAGGCCAGCACAGGAACTGATCATACAAGGTCCCACTTCTCTGAACTCCAGCACTAGGGCAAGGCTCTGGGGGACACAGATACATATGAGGAGTAAATGGATTGTCTGGCATCAGGGCAGGAACTTGGGAGCAGCTTTCTCCCAGACAGAGGTGCTTGCAGGGGTCATTGTTCCTGAGCTGGGAACTCCCCAGTCATGAGGCTGACTGGCAGCCATTTCTGTTTGTTCTGCACTGGGGATTCCTTGAGATCCTGCCTCATCCAATTTACAATCCCAGCCAAACTATGTGCAGTGGCTTTTGCATATAAATGGCCTATCCTTTCTCAGGTTAAAATCTCTCAAACAATCTGCAGCTGTGTCAGGGGGCCACAAACCTATCAATAAAAGGGCCAAGACCCAACACCAGCACCAGCCTGCCTTGCTTCATAGGTGTACCTCGTCTGGGTACTTTCAAACCTGATACAAAGAGGAGGAATCTGCAGATCTCTCTGTAGCTCCCGATGGATGGCCCCTTTGCACCTCCCTGGAGACCCAAGGGCCAGTTTACACAGTGGTCAGTGTCAGACCATACCAGATTCCAACTCTACACATCCATAAGTGACACACTCAAGGGCAGACTCAGTGAGCACCAAAGCCCTACTAAAGCAAGTCCTGCTCATAGGGGTGTTTCCTGCATAGCAGCTCTCCCACTGTAGTGGCAGCTGGTCCTCATAGCCAATTGGCCTGGAGGTCAATTCATCCCAGGGACACCAACAACAATCAAGTCTCAACTACAACAAGACTGGGCTGTGTGCACAAGATTGTGCACACGGCCCACAAAGGGATGCACCTAGAATTCCCAGCTCAGGTGACTGGGGAGGCTGAGCCATTGGGTCCTATAGAACACCTTCTACACAAGGCCACTCTACCTACTCAAGAAGACATAGCAGCTATACCCAATACATAGAAACAAACACAGGGAAGCAGCCAAAATGCAGAGACAGAGACAAAGAAATAGGTCACAAATGAAATAAATGGAAGAAAGCAAACTACTGGATATACAGTTCAAAGCCATGGTTATAAGGTTACTCAAGAATCTTCTAGAAACCTCCAAGGGACTTAGTGAGGCTTTCAAGGATGTTAGTGAGAAATAAATAAATAAATAAATAAATAAATGGAAAAGGACCAGTCAGAAATTAAGCATACACTGACTGAAATAAAGAATAATATACAGGGATTCAGCAGTAGACTAGAGGATCCTGAGAATCAAATCATTTACTTGAAATATGAAGCCGGCGCCATGTCTGTGAGCGAGATCTTCGTGGAGCTGCAGGGCTTTCTGGCTGCCGAGCAGGACATCCGGGAGGAAATCCGAAAAGTAGTGCAGAGTTTAGAACAAACAGCCCGGGAGATTTTAACTCTACTGCAAGGGGTCCATCAAGGTGCTGGGTTTCAGGACATTCCAAAGAGGTGTTTGAAAGCTCGAGAACATTTTGGTACCGTGAAAACACATCTAATGTCTTTGAAGACCAAGTTCCCTGCTGAACAGTATTATAAATTTCATGAGCACTGGAGGTTTGTGTTGCAGCGGCTGGTCTTCCTGGCGGCCTTTGTTGTGTACTTGGAATCAGAAACACTAGTGACTTGAGAAGCAGTCACAGAAATTCTTGGCACTGAGCCAGATCGGGAGAAAGGATTTCATCTGGATGTAGAAGATTATCTCTCAGGAGTTCTAATTCTTGCTAGTGAACTGTCGAGGCTGTCTGTCAACAGTGTGACTGCTGGAGACTACTCCCGGCCCCTTCACATCTCCACCTTCATCAATGAGCTGGATTCCGGGTTCAGCCTCCTCAACCTGAAAAACGACTCCCTGAGGAAGCGCTACCATGGCTTGAAGTACGACGTGAAGAGAGTGGAGGAGGTAGTCTATGATCTCTCCATCCGAGGCTTCAATAAGGAGACAGCAGCAGCTTGTGTGGAGAAATAGGAGACTCTCCTCGGGCCTGGCCTTGCTGACCTCAGTGGTTGCCAGCGAGGCTGAGCGCAGGGCCTCTCACTGTAGTTACGGTGCCCTGTCGCTAAGCACCGCGAGTTATTTTCTTAGCCAGTTGTGTGGTATGTGTATCAGAATCGGAACACTTCTTTGGGGGTTAAAGATTAGCCTTTACAAGGACAGGGTTTTTTTTGTTGTTGTTGTTTTAGTGAATTTGCTCTGTAATTCAGTTCTGTCAAAAGTACAAATGTCAGTCTCTTGGTAAAGTTTATTTCCTGCTTACCCTGATGCTGTTGATGTCCTGATTGAGAAGTTTATTGTCTTGTGATCCTCGGTATTTTCTATATCCAAAGTAGCCCCCATACACAGGTATGCAAACAGATAATTAAAAAGGATGATTGCTAACCAAAGGACACTTATTTGAAGAAGAGCAAAAAGAAATAAGAATCCAAAAATATGAAGATAATGTAAGGAGCCTCTGGGACAACTTAAAGCATAACAAGATCCTCATTATCGGGGTGCCAGAAGAAGAGAGAGTGCAAGATATTGAAAGCCTCTTTAGAGAAATAATGACAGAAAACTTCCCCTCCCTGGTGAAAAAAAAAGACTTACAAGTCCAGGAAGCAAAGAACCCCCCAAAAAAGGAACCCAAAGAGGATCACATCAAGACACATCATTATTAAAATGCCAAGGGCTAAAGACAAAGAGAATCTTAAAAGCAGCAAGAGAAAAGTAGTTAGTTACTTACAAAGGAGGACCATATAACTGTTAGCTGATTTCTCAATGGAAACTATGCAGGCCAGAAGGGAGTGGCAAGAAATATTCAAAGTGATGAATAGCAAGGACCTACAATCAAGATTACTGTACCCAACAAAGCTATCTATATATATAAAACTCTATTATGCAAAGAGACTGAACAGTGGAACAACTGAACAACAGGTCACTATGATGTGAGCTGACCACAAGGGAGCACATGTGGAACATGGCAGGCATTGGCAGCAGGCGGCAAAGTGTCGAACATGGTGGGTGTCGGCTGCAACGGACGTTGGAGCAGGTGAGCAGGGGCGCCAGACCAAGGCGGGCACCAGTTGCTGTTGTCGGGGCAAGCCTCTGGTGGTTACTGAAAATTCTTTGCTTCCATGAGCCAAGGTCCCACCTAGCACTCACAACTGCTGCTGGAGCTGGCCCCACTAACACCTGCTGCTGGTGCCAGGTGCCAGCCCCAATTGCTCAGCACCATCAATGGGTGCAAGCAGTGGCTGCCAGCCCCAATCGCCCTTCAGGGCTTCTCTACCTCCCCCAACTCCTGAGGGGCCATTGGGGCAGAAGCCGCTGCTTGCACCTCCTGACAGCGCCGGCCCCACTCGGCCCACACCATCATCGCATGGGAGAGGCAGTGGCAGGAACGGGACTGCTGGCAGAGATGGGACTAGGGGCCATGGTAGGAGGGGCCAGGCAGGGGCGTGGAGGATGGGCCTAGACCTGCCATTATGTCCACTGCAGCCTCATGGCCCACAGTTCCTTTCAAGGTGCAAGAATTCATGCACTGGGCCCCTAGTCATTTAGAATTGAAGGTCAGATAAAGAGCTTCACAGACAAGAAAAAGCTAAAGGAATTCATTGCCACCAAACCAGTATTACATGAAATGTTGAAGGGTATTCTTTAAGAATAGGGAGAAGAAGAAAAAGATCAAAATATGAACAATAAAATGGCAACAAATACATATCTATCAACAATTGAATCTAAAAATCAAAATAATCGAACAAGAAATCTAATGAACAGAATAAAGTGGTGAATAAAATAGAATCAGAGGCATGAAAATGGAACAGACTGATGATGCCTAAAGGGAAGGGGTGGGTGGGAAGAGATTAAAAAAAGATCTTATATGCATATATGCATTACCTATGGACATAGAAATTAGGGTGGCAAAGGCCAGGGGCGGGATGGGAACTGGGTGGAGGGGGCTATGGGGGTGGGGAGGGGAAAGAGGGACATCTGTAATAATCTCAACAATAAAGATTAAAAGAGAGAAAGAAAAAAAATAGAACTGCCAAGTCACTCCTGTTCTATCCTAATTACATATAAAGAACAGTTTCTGAGTTCTAATTCTGAGGCACAAGTAACATCACATTTGCTGAGCCTATTCTGAAAAAAAAAGGATATATAAAGAACAGTGATTCAAAGGGACACAGGTCAGCTGTGGTCCCTCTAATATAATAAAACCAAACAGCACAGAAGTTAATTTTGCCTGAGTTAATCCTCTCCAATAAGCATCTGACCTATGTAACAGAAGAATGACTGTAATGTATCTGCTGCCATCATGGGCCTAAGGCATCAACAGCCACATCTACATAGTTTTAAAACCACAAAGCCTTAAGCATTTCATATGAGCTCACTTGCAATGTTTTGATTTGTTCTTCTCTCCCTGAAACACTTGACACATGACATAAATATAATTCTAGTTTGTGAATTTTCAGAAATACTTTTTCTGTTGATACTAGATTCCCCTCTCTTCAACAATGGACAAGACAATATCACTGAAATTTTTTTATCTCTAATTCTCATCATTCTAATATATCTGATATGTGGTCAAAATTTTTTTGACTTCTAGTAGGTTGATTTGCATCAAAACATGATTATAGTCTTTATGCATATATGCATTACCTATGGACATAGAAAATAGGGTGGCAATGACTTTAAAAAAATTAACAAGTATGTAAATATCCTATATAAATAATAAGCTTAACTTGATCGAGTTTAGTTTATTGTAATCTTCTGTATGCTCTGATGTTTTTATTGTTCTCAGCCTCTAATTTCATTTTATAAAATTTAAATGCTCCCATTAAAAATATCCAACACAGTTAAGACCAGAAAAAAAACGAAAGTTAAAATCTTACTCCATAAAGTAACAAGTAAGGCCACAAATTTAAACTTGGAAATAATGTAAATGATCAAGTTAAACTTCTCAGAGGAACATTAACTTAATCTTAAAAAGATAACTTAGATTTTTTTTAACTATCTGAGGATTTTATTGCATGTAAGTTGAGACACATTCATTAGGCTTTTCCAAAACAGAGCATCTGTAATGAGTAAAAGTTATTCTGGAAAAATTTACAATTTTTACTTCCTGTTTCAAATGCTCAAATTTGCAACCTTAATGTTACACATACTCAGCTTCACAGACTCTATAAGAAACACACATCCATTTTCCTACTTTATAGCCGCATCTACAGAGCAACGTTCTTGTACCTTTGCTCTTCTTACCCTTCAACTGAAGGCAGGGGTGCCTCTGAACTCTGGCATCAGGCAGGTTGATGTGAAAAGTTAATTTAGAATATTCTCATCATGTCAATAAAATGGGTTAAATTCTTAATTTACACATGGCATGTTTAAGTATGATAAATAACAAATAACCTAGGGAATTTTCATAATTTCTCTTTATTTTTCATGTGAGAACAGTACATTTGTAATTTTATGGTTTCAAAGGCTTCTCAGGGATGTTGGCAATGGAGAAAGGGGGAGAGCAAGGTCAAGGGGGCTGGCAGCTAGACAATGCCTGTTTCCACTTGAGTCAGCATCTCCAGATCTATTGGCAACTGTACAGTACATCCTTCTTTGTTAGACATGAAAAGCATGGGCAGTATGGCAATAAAAGGGAGGGCAAACCAGATAATGAAGGGAAAAAATAACAAAGATCTGACCATCAGTGAGTGATACCTAATACTACATAATGCTGTATGGGTCCTGTAGCTCACATACTGTTCTCAGGCATTCACGGGGAGCAACATAATCAGAAGTTCCATTTTCCAGAACCAGACAAATGGTGATTAGAAGATTCAACAAAAATAGAATATGTATCAACACTCATAATGTGATGCTCCTGATAGCTACCAAATGAAGGCAATTCTGCTTTATAAGCCTTAATTGTATTTTAGGAATTTATGAGGCATGAACTGAGAAAATTTTAGTGACAAAACCACTCTGATTTTATAAACACATAAAGATAGGTAAATTTTAATTAAGGACTGTTTCAATCCTATATAACAAAAGCCTAATATTCTAAGTGTCAGATCATCTGGTCGTCTGTTCAACTAATCAAAGCGCAATATGCTAATAATATACTGATGCTGTAAAACCACTTGCTATGATGTGCACTGACTACCAGGGGGCAGACAGTTGACTGGTCAACCAGTTTCAATGACTGCACTGACAGGGGGCAGATGCTTTGACTGGTAGGTTAGCTTGCTGCTGGGGCCCGGCCATTCGGGACTGAGCAAGATGGGCCAGACACACCCTGGAGCCCTCCTGAGGTTCCTCCCCAGCTGGCCAACCACTCGCATCCCTCCCCAGCCCCGATTGTGCACCAATGGGTTCCCTCAGCCTGGCCTGCACCCTCTTCCAATCCGGGACTCCTCAGGGGATGTCAGAGAGCTGGTTTCAGCCCGATCCCGCAGGCCAGGTGGAGGGGCCCCACTGGTACAGGAATTCATGCACCGGACCCGTAGTTGTTTAGTAAGCATTAATTAAAGGGATACAAAGCATATTTAACAGAATTGAACTCCATGATCAGTCAGCAAAAGCTGAAGTTCAAATATAAAGATAAAATGTATTTGAATGTACTGTGCAAGTCATATGAAAAATTATTTGATTATTTGAATTTGTTCAATTGAAAAAGTATTAGAATTGAACAATTCAAGGCTTGTATAAATTTTTAGAAAAACAAAGTTCACCTAAAGCAATGCAGAAAGACTGATATTTTATTTGATTAACTTGTAATTTTTGATTATTTTTATGAATATTTAAGAGTTTGCTTTATTTCATAACATAAAAAAGAGTTTTTTAAGGGAGACTAATAAAAACCAGATTGTAGGTAACATCTTTAGGCACTCACTATTCAAAGCACCTATCTCTATATATGTATTAAAAATAACTTATACAGTCTGGCTGCTGAGGCTCAGTGGTTGAGCTTCAACCTATGAACCAGGACACAGTTTGATTCCTGGTCAGGGCACATGACCAGGTTGCAGGCTCAATCCCCAGTGGGGGGCCCAGGAGGTAGTCTATCAATGATTCTTGCTCATCATTGATATCTCCATCTCTCTGAAATAAATAAAAATATAGTTTAAAAAAATAACATACAAAAGCCTGTCAACTGATACTTGGCAGATTAATACAAAATTTAGAAACAATAAGTTGATTCCACACTTAGTAACAATTAATTTTAAAAATAACAAAAGCCTAAATTTTAAAACACAATGTTTTTATTACAGTGTAATGCTTTTCAATAAAAATGTTTCAAAGTCAAGTATCAGAGGACACTGCTCCTTAATTAGCAAAAATGACAGATTTTGAATTTTAATCTGGGCATTAAGGCCTATAATCAGTCCAGTCTGCAAGAAGAGCAAGTGAGAAGTAGGTCTCTGTGAAAGACCTCTATCACACAAACAATGGCCAATTAAAAACCCTTTTCTAGACCAGTTTCAAGATGGCGACCAATGGGCTGGCAGGCTACATGATAGTGAGTGAGACAGCGAAATGAGAGTGTGTGTACATGAGGGGAGTGTCTGTATTTGTGAGTGAGGGACAGCTATATTCCACAGGACAGTCAGGCACTGGTGGACCAGCCTCCAATGGCCGGGCAGCATCTACTACTGCTGAAATCTCTTCTGGAGCAGCCATCTCTGCCACAGAGATGGCACCATCTTGGAGGGGAGAGCGGCTGTGATTGGAAGCCCAGCATTACCTTCTACCAGGGAGACCTTGGATACCTTCTGGGACCCTACAACCAGAACACCCAGGAACCAGATGCCTCAGCTGAAAACCCACAAACACTGAGACTCCAGGCTCCCTGGCCACAGGCACCTGAAAAGTTTGTCCAGCAGGAGACAAGGTGACAGCTAAATATGAGATCAGGTCCTGCACCTTCTCACAGAGAAGATAGAAGAAACAACTGAATTGAATAACATCCACCCAGAATTGGCAAATTAAACACAGCTGGTGAGGTAATTGGTGCATGGAAAAGTCAGAGATCACCTGGAGAGAGTCAACGCAGGAGAGAGTGAGCTACATAACCAGACACCCTGGGAGGAGTGAACATGGGGAGACAAAGAACAGCCCCCATACAAAAGAAAAGGAGGAATCACTGAAAAAGGAAGTAAAAAATGGAGGCAAGCAATTTGTCAGGGAAAGAATTCAGAGCAATGGTCAAAAGAATGCTGAAAAGAATGGAAGACAAATTCAATGTCTAAGAATCAAGAAGAAATGAAGAAGAACCAAGAAGAAATGAAGAATGACATCGCTGCAATAAAGAACACAATAGAAAGCATCAACACTAGACTAGAAGAAGCAGAGGACTGCATCAGTGAGCTAGAAGACAAGGTAGGAAAAAATAACCAATCAGAGCAGCAACTGGAAAAAAACCTTAAAAAACAGGAGGAGAGCCTAAGGGAACTTTGGACAACACAAAACAAAACAATATCTGCATAATAGGGGTACCAGAAGGAGAGGAAACTGAGCAAGCAATAGAAAACCGTTTGAAGAAATAACAGAAAACTTCCCTGATATAGGGAAGAAAAAACTCACACAACTCCAAGAAGTTCAAAGAGTCCCAAAAAGGATGAACCCCAAAAGACCAACACCAAGACACATTATAATTAAATTGGCAAACACCAATGACAAAGTAAGAATCTTAAAGGCTGCCAGAGAGAGACAGTTACCTACAAAGGATCTCCCATCAGACTGTTAACTGATTTCTCAACAGAAACACATCAAGCCAGAAGGTAATGGAGTGAAATATACAAAGTCATGCAAAGCAAGGATCTGAATCCAAGAATACTGTCCCCAGCAAGGTTATCAATCAAAGTTGAGAGTGAAGTCAGTAGCTTCACAGACAAAAAAGGACTAAGAAAGTTTATTACCACCAAACCAGCAATGCAAGAAATGCTAAATGAACTGCTGTAAGAAGAAGAAATAGAAAACAAAGAAAGAACATGGGCGTAAAGAATAAAAATGGCAACAAACAAGTACCTATCAATAATAACTTTAAATGTAAATGGATTAAATGCCCCAAGCAAAAGACATAGGGTAGCTGAGTGGATAAGAAAACATGACCCATATATCTGCTGTCTACAGGAGACCCACCTCACAACAAAGGACTCACACAGACTGATGGTGAAGGAATGGAAAAAAGTTTTTCAGGCGAATGAAAATGAAAAAAAGCTGGCATAGCAATACTTATATTTGAGAAATTAGACCTCAAAGTGAAGGCCATAACAAGAGATAAAGAAGGCCAATTCATAATACTAAAGGGAGCAATTCAACAAGAAGATATAACTCTGGTAAATATATATGCACCCAATACAGGAGCACCCAAATACATAAAATAACTCCTATAAGATATCAAGGAAGAGATCAACAGCAATAGAGCCATAGTCTCCTATATTAAAACCTTTGGATAAATCCTCTAAACAAAAAATCAGCAAAGAAACATGGATCCTAAATGACTCATTAGATCAGATGGAATTAATTGACATATTCAGAACATTTCACCCCAAAGCCACAGAATATCAAGGGTGTCCCAAAATTCACGCAAGAAGTAATTTTGATAGAAAACACAGGTTTATAATTAAAAATTATAATTTTTTATTGATACATAAAATATATAGTATAGGGTTATGTATGGAATAGAATATCAGGTAAATGGCTTCTCAAAATGTCCAATTCTTGACCACGGTGCTGAATTGATGTCCCTGGACTCTCAGCAACACTCTCACAAACTGCTTCGATGTTTTGTGTTGAACGACTTGTTGAAGGACAGCCAGAGTGTTTAAGATCACTAATTGATCCAGTCTCCCTAAATTTTTTAATTAATCTCTTCACAGTTGATGAAGTTTAATCACTATTCCGACCATATTTTGCATGAAAATTGTAAACTGTAGCTGCCAAACCTTCATTATTTTAAAAATATTGCTCAACAATGAAAACGCATTGTTCTTTTGTGTAGCACACCATTTTTAATAACCCCGAACTGTCAGCTGTCACGCTATCTTTTTTTTGTTGTTGGCAACACTTCACGGCACAAATGGAGTAAAATTCAAATCTTGCGTGAATTTTGAGACACCCTTTATGTTCTTCTCAAGTGCACATTGGACATTTTCAAAGATAGACCAAGTGTTGGTTCACAGGCAAAGTCTCTTCAAATTCAAGACAATAGAAATCATATGAAGCATCTTCTCAGATCACAATGGCATAAAATTAGAAATCAACTACAATAAAAACAATGAAAAAAATCCAACATTTGGAGGCTAAATAGCATGCTATTAAACAATGATTGGGTTACCAAAGAGATCAAGGAAGTAATAAAAAGCATCATGGCAACAAATGACAATGAAAACACAACAATTCAAAATCTATGGGACACAGTGAAAGCAGTCTTGAGAGGGAAGTTCATAGCTCTATAGGCCTACCTCAAAAAACAAGAAAAAATGGTAGTAAATTATCTAACCCTATAACTTAAAGAGATAGAAAGAGAGCAACAGGAAAAGCCCAGCCTAAGCAGAAGAAAGGAAATAATAAAGATTAGAGCAGAAATAAAAAACATGGACACCAAAAAATAAAAATAAACAAAACCAAGAGCTGGTTCTCAGAAAGGATAAACATAGCCAGGCTCACCAAGAAGCAAAGAGAGAGGACCCAAATAAACAAATCAGAAATGAAAGAGGGGAAGCAACACCCGATCCCACATAAATACAAATTATGAAAAAATACTATGAACAACTCTATTCCAACAAAATGGACAACCTAGATGAAATGGACATATTCTTAGAAAAATACAAGCTCTCAAATCTCAATCAGGAAGAATAAAAAAACCTGAATAGGCTGATACCACCAAGGAAACTGAAGCAGTGATCAAAAATCTTCCAGCAAACAAAAGCCCTGGTCTGGATGGCTTTACAGGGGAGTTCTACCAACTATTCAAAGAAGAACTAAAACCTATCCTCCTCAAACTATTCCAAAAATTTCAAGAGGAAGGCACACTTCTAAGCTCTATGAAGCCAGCATTATACTAATTCCAAAACCAGATAAAGACATCACACACAAAAAAAGATAACTACAGGCCAATATCCTTGATGAACATAGATGCTAAAATCCTCAACAAAATTCTAGAAAATCGGATTCAGCATTAAATTAGAAAGATCATACACCATGACCAAGTGCAAATTATCGTGGGGATGCAAGGATGGTACAATATCCACAAATCACTAAATGTGATACATCACATAAAGAAATTGAGAGACAAAATCACATAATCATATCAATTGATGCAGAAAAAGCATTTGACAAAATCTAACACCCTTTCTTGAAAAAATCTCTCAGCCAAAGATGGAATAGAGGGATCATAACTCAACATAATAAAAACCTTATATGACAAACCTACAGCCAACATCATACTCAATGGGCAAAAACTAAACTCACTTCTCCTAAGAACGGGAAGAAGACAGACATTCACAACTCCTGTTTGACATAGTACTGGAAGTGCTAGCCATAGCACTCAGACAAGAAGAAGAAATAAAAGCCATCCAAATTGGAAAAGAAGAAGTAAAACTGTCCTTATTCACAGATGACATGATATTATACATAGAAAACCCCAAAGACTCCATCAAAAAACTACTAGACTTAATAAATAATTCAGCTATGTAGCAGGATACAAAATTAATACCCAGAAATCTATTGCCTTTTTATACACCAACTAGAGGCACGGTTCACAAAATTTGTGCATGGGGGTAGGGGGTCCCTCAGCCCCTGGCCTGCACCCTCTCACAATCTGAAACCTTTTGGGATATGTCTGACTGTCAGGCCTAAACTGGCAGTCCAACATACCTCTCACAATCCAGGACTGCTGTCTTCTAACTGCTCATCTGCCTGCCTGATCGCCCCTAACCACTCTGCCTGCCTACACGATTGCCCCTAACCTTTCCCTGGGTGCAGGACCAGCCACAGTGAGGGACTGTGGTATTCTGGTCTCTGGTCATTCTGGTCGTTCCACCATTTCTGTTGCTGGGCTTTTATTATACAGGATAATGAAATCAGAGAAAGTGATACTAAAAAAAAAAACCCCCACTTACCATTGCACCAAAAAAATTAAGATATCTAGGAATAAACTTAACTAAGGAGATGAAAGATCTGTACTTGGAAAACTATAAGACATTGGAAAAAGATAGAGGAAGACATAAACAAATGGAAGAATATACCATGTTCATGGATTGGTAGAATCAACATCATTAAAATGTCCATACTACCCAAAGCAATCTACAGATTCAATGCAATCCCCATTAAAATAATAACAGTATATTTCAAAGATCTAGAACAAACTCTCCAAAAATTCATCTGGAATAAAATAACAAAACAAATAGCCGCAGCAATTCTGAGAAAGAAGACCAAAGTTGAAGGAATCACAATACCAGATATCAAGCTACATTACCAAGCCATGGATCTCAAAACTGCCTGGTACTGGCACAAGAACAGACATATAAACCAATGGAACAGAACAAAGAACCCAGAAATTGACCAAAGCCATTATGCTTAATTAATATTTGGCAAAGAAGGCAGGAGCATACAATGGAGTCAAGACAGTCTCTTCAATAAATGGTGCTGGGAAATTTGGTCAGATACATGCAAAAAAATGAAACTAGATCACCAACTTACACCATACACAAAACCAAACTCAAAATGGCTAAAGGACCTAAAAGTAAGACAATATAACCATAGATATCCTACAAGACTCCATAAGCAGCAAAATAGCAGACATACATCATAGCAATATCTTTACTGACACAGCTCCTAGGGCAATGGACTAAGTAGAAAATAAACAAATGGGACTACATCAAAATAAAAAGCTTCTGCACAGCAAAAGAAACCATCAACAAAACAACAAGAAAGCCCACTGCATGGGAGAACATATTTGCCAATGCTCTTTCAGATGATGGTTAACTCTCCAAAATTTACGGAGAACTCATACAACTTAACAAAAGGAAGATAAACAATCCAATCAAAAAATGGGAAAAGGACTTAAGTAGATACTTTATTAAAGAGGACATACAGAAGGCTGAGAGACATATGAAAAAATACTCAAAATCACTAATCATCCAAGAGATGCAAATCAAAACAACAATGAGGTACCATCTCACAACTGTCAGAATGGCTATCATCATCATATCAACAAAAGACAAGTACAAAAAAAAAAAAGACAAGTACTGATGAGGATGTGGAGAAAAAGGAACCCTCGTGCACTGCTGGTGGGAATGCAGACTGGTGCAACCACTATGGAAGACAGTATGGAGTTTCCTCAAAAATTTAAAAATGGAACTCCCATTTGACCCAGTAATCCCAATTCTAGGACTATATCCCAAGAAACCAGAAACACCAATCAGAAAGGATATATGTACCCCTATGTTGATAGCAGCACAATTTACAATAGCTAAGACTTGGAAAGAACCTAAGTGCCCATCAGCAGATGAGTTGATTAAAAAATGTGGTACATCTACACTATGGGATACTACAGTACTATAAAAGAGAAGGAACTTTTACCATTTGCAATAGTGCAGATAGAACTGGAGAGCATTATGCTAAGTAAAATAAGCCAGTTGGAGAAAAATAAATATCACATGTTCTCATTCATATGTGGGATATAATGATCAACATAATTTGATGAACAAAAATAGACCCAGAGACAAATGGCAGGGGAGGTGGCGGTTGGGGTTAGAGAGCAACCAAAGGACTTGTATGCATGCATATTAGCATAACCAATGGACACAGACACTGGGGTGTGAGGGCTTGCCCAGGATGGGAATGGTGGGGGCGGGAGGTCAATTGGGGAAAAAGGAGACATGTAAAACTTAAGATAATTATATTATTATTATCTTAAGTTTATATATATTCATGCTTACCAAGAGGGTAAGCATGAAAAAAACAATTCTTTTCTATTTATTAAAATCAATCCTCAACCAATTCTCCTTTTCCATAGCATAAAAAGGTTTATGCATTCTAAAACATACAGCCATTTTCTTTTAAACTAGTCTATTTTCTAAACATTTCAGTATTTCATTAGTTACAAATACATTTTCTTGATCCTAAGTTGTAAGAACCAACCAAAAGTCTTTCCAAATTATAATATACTAGTGGCCTGGTGCACGAAATTTGTGCACATTAAAAGGTGATTAATTAGAGGAAATATTTTAATATTGTTATTTGCCCTTTCTCTATAATAGAAGTGTCAGAGAAGAAAGAAAATTAGAAAATGTATATGAAAATCTTCCTCCTGTCAGAGTCTGGGGTGCACCACAGGACCCAGAGTCAAGTCCCCACCCACCCACGTGTGCCTCAAAATGACACGAGACCCAGACCCAGCCCCCCCCCCCCCCATTGCTAGATCCAGAACCCTGCCGGTCCCACCCTTGTCAAGCCCCGCC
>NW_005871115.1:4511452-4525937 GCF_000147115.1 Myotis lucifugus
CCCCCGGCCTGGTGTTGGGGTGGGGGGCACGGCCTTGAGGACCTCCGGCCCAACACCAGGGCAGGGGGCGCACCTTGAGATCCCCCGTCAAGTCCCGCTGGGTGGGGGGCATGGCCTCAGTTCCCGTGGTCTGGCTCCAGGGCGGGGGGCATTGCCTAAAGTCCCCCGGCCTGGCACCAGGGCAGGGGGTGCAGCCTGAGTTTCTCCAGCCTGGTGACGGGGCTGGGGGAGCAGCCTGAGGTCCCCTGGCCCAGCACCGGGGCAGGGGTGTACCTTGAGGTCCCCTGTCAAGCCCTGCCAGGTGGGGGTGCAACATCAGGTTCCCAGCCTGGCGCTGGGGTGGGGGACACGGCCTCAGGTCCTCTGGCCCGGTTCCAGGGTGGGGGACTCGGCTTGAAGTCCCCCGGCCCAGCACCAGGGCAGAGGCCGCACTTTTAGGTCCCCTGTTAAGCCCCTCCAGGGCAGGGGCATGGCCTCAGTTCCTCCGGCCTGGCGCGGCCTGAGGTCCCCTGGCCTGGTACCAGGGTGGAAGGTGCAGCCTGAGGTTCCCTGTCAAGCCCCAATGTGGGGGGGGGCACTCGGCCTCAGGTCCCTGCTCATTGCTCCTTAAGGCTCAGTATGGGAACTCGGCCTCAGCTGTGGGTGCAGCCATCCTTGTGGTAGGGGGATGGTTAATTTGCAAGTTTCTCTCTTATTATATAGGATTTGGAATTCTTGGCAGAAACTAACAAAAACAAAGCTGACTTACCAACAAATATATAAACTAATCCAAGTAATGCCACTAAGGCTGTAATACCCAAGCCTGAAATCAGAAGAGAACCATGCACTGGGATGCACTCTGAAAAAACATATAAAATTTTATATTAGAAAATCACATGAAATAACTGAACTTCTTAAAAGAATCAATAACGGAAATAACATTAAGTTTTAGGAAGAGTAGTTATTTTTCTCATTTTCAAGAAACAAAAATTACTGCCCGGCCTGTGTAGCTCAGTGGTTGAGCATCAACCTATGAGCCAAGAAGTCATAGTTCAATTCCTGATCAGGGCAAAGCCTGGTTTGTGGGCTCGATCCCTAGTAGGTGGCATGCAAGAGGCAGCCAATCAGTGATTGTTTCTCATCATTTATATTTTTATCTTTTTCCCCCCTCCCTTTTTCTCTGAAATCAATAAGAATATATTTTTAAAAAGAAACAAATATTACCTACATTTGTATACCCATTATTAACTCAGTGCAATGATTCCAAATTCCTTTCCCTGTACGGAAAGAAGAGCCGTTGCTCGCATAGCATGTACCTTATCAAGTCTAGACTAAAGGGAAATAGTCTGTGAAGCCTAAACCTCCACCCAAATGGTTCTTTTAAAAGCTCATCCACGAATACAGGTGTGGCAGTTTGGCCACTAAACAATAAGCTAATGTGGAAAGCACTGACCTCAGTAGGGGAAAAATGAGTGAAAAAATGAAAAGCTCACAACACTAAATGCTGGCATGAATGTAGAGCAACAGAAATGTTCATTCATTGCTGGTGGGAATGCAAAATGGTGCAGCCACTTTGGAAGACAGTTTGGTAATTTGCTACAAAACTAGATATATTCTTAACATACAATCTAGGAATTGCACTCCTTAGTGTTTTCCCAAATGAAGTTGAAAAAGTATGTCCATACAAAACGTGCACTTCTATATTGTGTGTCTAGATTTGTGATTTTATAACAAATCAATACCTTTCCCTGTGGGGAAAGCAACCAAGTTGTCCCTCAATAGGTGAATGGATAAACAAACTATCATCCATTCACACAACCGAATATTATTCAGTGCTAAAAAGTAAATAAGTTATCAAGCCACCCAAAGACATGGAGGAACCTTAAATGCACACTACTAAGGGAAAGTAGCCAATTTGAAAAAGCTAGATACTGTATGATTTCAAGTATAAGACACTTTGAAAAATGCAAAACTATTGAGGCAGTGAAATGATCAGTGGTTGCCAGGGTTTCAGAATAGGGAGAATGAATAGACAGAGCACAGAGGGTTTTGGGGGCAGGTAAACTTTTCTATATGATATTCTACGACTATGGTCCATGTCATTATACATTTATCAAAGTCATAGACCATGCAACACCAAGACTGAACCCTTATACAAACGATGGACTTTGGGTGATAATGTTGGGCCAATGTTGGTTCAACAGACTGTAACAAATGTCCTACTTGGTGGGAGGTGTTGATAGAGGAGGAGGCTGTGAGTAGGTGGGGTAGAGGGGGATTCTGTATTTTCCACTCCATTTTGCTGTGAACATAAAATGCTCTAACAAATAAAGACTATGTATTTAAAACAGAATAAGAAAGACAACAAAAAGGAAAGAGAAAAAGAGCTCTAAGAGCAATTACTGGTAAAAGAGAAATTGTTTAGAGAAGATTGTGACCCTCACCTGAGACACAGAGCCTTAGTCCGACCACAGAGAGCACAAAGCCCAGCACCTGAAGGATCAATATGGTGATACTGAAGGAGGACATCCCAATAGCTGGAGCTGCAAGGAAAAAGCATGTTGCAAGTGTTTAAGAAGCAATCACTTCCACTTGTATTTCATACAGTCAAGGTCAGTATCCTAGGACCGAAGACTGACTCTGGAGCTCCGTGTCAGGTGGTGGCTGCTTTCCCAGTGACCTAAGCCATCTCTCTCACTCCAGCAGTCAGCTCCACATTCACACCCTCAGCAGCCTTTCATTTCTGCAGGGAGCTGAGCTGCATTGGCAGTTTTTACCCCAAATCTTAGAACAATGCTGCTTTTACCACACGTGGGTATTTCACCATAGGAGTGGCTATTAGCAGGGCCTCATCACGTGCACACAAAATCACTCTGGTGGAGAACCACTGTGCAAGCATGCCATTGTAGACATCATAACCCCTAATTGTGATTTTAGAACAAATTATACCATCTTAATATATAGCAACCCAGAGATAGGCTCTCATACCAAGAGTTAAATGTGCAAATGGAAAAAATAGATTCTTTAATATTAAAAATACTTAGTGATTTAACCCCAAAATGGAGTGAAAAATGTTACCAATTATAGGTTGGATAATCATAATGTATAACTTGTAAAACTCAATGTTAATATTTGCAATAACTCTTTATGATTTACAACCCTATTTTGTATAACTAGTTTTTTAAAGAGAGTTTTAGCAAAAGAATGAGAATGTTTAATATTTACTTATAACTTCAAAATCTGAAATAAGAATAGGAAGATCATCATTAAGAAATTATATAGTATGATTTTAAAAATCCATTGGCTGGCATTAAATATGTCTCTGAAAATCACTTTTTATAAAAGTTAATGTTAAAAACCTAATATAACATTAAAATTAATCCATTTTGGGGAAAATTTTCACTAAGAATATCTAGGGAGATAAACCAACCTTTATTGTATTATAAAAAAAATGCAAGAATTATTTCAATTAAAAATGCTGCTTTTTAAATCAAAAAGGGCACAATCATGCTAAAACAATAAGTACTTACCTATCATAAACATAGAGATCTGAAGTAATATTAATATTACTGTAGAAACTACAATTAAGCCAAGTCCACTGGTCCTCTTTTTTGAATATTCACCTATTGATAAATAAAATTAATATTTAAAATATTTTCCTACATACTTCCTACTCTGTGGAAAGATAAAGTACTTAATTTATTAAATGTATTCATCTCAATACTACTCTTATAAACAGCAAAATGTTTAAAAATAAATGCTTCCCCTAAAACCTCACACAAAATAAGTGACAATCTTTTTATTTAAGACCAAACTGAAGACATCTAAATGTCAACATCTAAGTCTCAACAAGTCAAAACCTTCAATTGGGTTTTCCTCCTTCTTAACTACCTTGGAGCCTCTTACCAATCCCTTCATTTGCTATATTCAATCTGTACTAAAGTCAAAATAGCTATTCTTTGTAGCTGTCTTCTTAATTCATCTCTTTCCTCACCACACCCTCACTAACTTCAGCTGCAAAGAGAGCTGCCAAATTTCTGTTCCTAAACATTACACCCATATTGTATTCTGTTAATAAAACGAAGGCTTTCTACATCTACACTTTGAGTCTCAGCCTATCCCTGCTGTTCTTTCCATGTGCTGCATACCCTTATTCCCGAATCCCATTCCCATCCTCCAAAGGCAAATGCAGTTTCAGATTGATTTGTTTCCCATGTTTATTCCCACTTCCATGTCTTGCCTGATGAAGTTTGCCTTTGCAGTGGGTTAAATGGTGGCTCCAAACATAAGCCTACCCCCTAATTCCCGGAAGCTGTGAATGTTAATTTATAGAGCCAAAGCGGACCATTACATTATATGAATTAGTTTAGGTTCTTGAAAGAAGGAACTTATCCTAGATTAATGAGGTGGGGCCTAAATTCAATGGTAAGTGTCTTTGGAAGAGAGATGCACAGGAGTTTTAAGAGTGGAAATTGGAGTTATGCTGCCACAAGCCAAGGAGTTGCAGGTTGCCAGCAAACACCAGAAAACGGAAGAAGCAAGGAATGGATTCTCCCCTAGAGTCCCACCCCCCACAATGTTCTCAACGTTATCAACCATGACTTCCCTCATAGTAACTGCACATCTTACCTGGGATGAAGAAAACGGCTCCAACAATGACTAATATACTGAGAACTAGTCCAGCCACAGATATAATGATGATTTTCTCCTTCATAATATTGGAATTATATTTAAGTACTTGAAAGAAAAAAAACACACAAAGAATTCCATGAACTCAATCTCAAGAAGTGAAGCCATTTCTGTAACTTAAAAAGTGCAGACACAAACTGATAACTTCCTATAATTGAAGAACCTTTGAGGAATAAGTCAGTTGTATCATGTGCAGCCACCTCAAATCTTTTTCATAAGTCCGTCAATGACTAAACAGTGTCACGGCCGTATAAATATGAATGCTGAATTTACGGGTGATGCTTTTATTATCTTACAATTTAAAGATGAAGTCATATACACCATGCTTTCTCAATTGGGGCATTATTAACATTAGGGCCAGATAAATCTTTATGGTGGAAGGGGGCTGCTCTGCACATTTAGAAGGTTTAGTAGCATCCCTGCCTCCCTCCAAACTGCATGCCAGTAACAGCCCCAGTTGTATCAATTGTGAAATGTCCCCTGAGGAGTAAAACTGCCTCAGCCTTACAGCTGATATAGATAATGCTGATGGGAAATAACTGGCTAATTGGTAATACTTAGAAAAAGAGAACTTTGTTCCACCTTACATAAAATGATAAACATCTGGAAATCTAGATATTTTATTTTGAAAAACTAGATTTAAATTGGACTAATCACACCCTCTTGATATCCTGAAGGGAATGCTTAAATTGTCCAATTAAAATCTCTCTATATAAAACCCTAATATGCAAATAGACCAAAGGGCAGAACAACCAAACAACCGAACAACCAAACAACTGGTCACTATGACGTGTGCTGAACACCAGGGGGCATGCGCGGAATGGTGGGGATTGGCAGCAGGTGGCAGAGCACAGAACATGTGGGGCATTAGCCGTGGCACGATGGTGGAGTAGGTGAGCGGGGATGCCAGACCAAGGTGGGGCACTGGTCGCTGTCATTGGGGCAAGCCTCTGATGGTTACTGAAAATTCTTTGCTCCCGCACCAGGTCCCGCCAGGTGCTTGCACCTGCTGTCCGCGCCAGAGCTGCCATTCATATTCGCTGCCAGCGCCTGATGCTAACCCCAATCGCTCAGTGCCATGAATGGGTGCAAATGGTGGCTGCAGGCCCCGATCGCTCCTCAGGGCTTCTCTGCCTCCCCCTGCTTTTGAGGGGCAATCGGGACTGGCAGCCACCACTAAGGGACTGCCAGAGCCGGCCCCACTCACACCTGCAGCCTGCACCAGAACCGCTACTCGCATCCACAGCCAGGTCCCAGCGCCATTCCTGATTGCTTGGCACTGGCATCGGGTATGAGTGGTGGCTGCTGCTCCAGTCGTCCGCTGAAGGCTCCTCCACCTCCCTCTGCTCCTGAGGGGTGATCAGGGCAGCAGCCACTGCTTGCACCCACTGACAGTGTGGAGTGATTGGGGCCAGCACCAGCAGTGGATGTGAGGGGGCCGGTGCTGTCAACCTGTGAGAGTGGCGGTGGTGGGAGCGGGGCTACCGGTAGACAAGGGACCAGGAAGGGCCAGGCAGGGGCACAGAAGATGTGCTGAGACCTGCCCCTGTGCCCACCACAGCCTAGCAGCCCACGGTTTCTTTCAAGATGCACAAATCTGTGCACTAGGCCCCTAGTAATTTTATAAAAATAAACTACAAATACTCAACAGGACTCATTAGCCCTATTTTCAAGTACCTGGTACCTTATGAAAAGAATAATCTAATGGATATGTCTAAAAATATTATTTCTTTTACTATATCTTCACCTTAGGGGTTTTGTTTTGATTAATTGTAAAATTAACTTTTTACCATAAAAGTTGTTCAAAGTAACCTAAAAACAGACTTAGTAGCAGAGAGAAACAGTGCATGACTGAAATTCTATTTTGTTTTATCCAGGCCACAAATTAGTATCTTGAGAGGGCAATTTAAAAAAATGTTATATTTAGCATTAAATTTGCTTCCAATAAAATGACAAACAGATTAAATACAGTAAGAACAAAAAAAATAGTCTCCTAAATGACCCTGCTAACATCTATTTTAAGGTATTATAACCAAGGGTTATATGATAACCTATGGCACCTGAAACACTACATATTCATACTTTAGATTGTAAACCTCCACTTTATTCTCATTAGGGGGGGTGGAGAGGTAATCAATCATCAATCCTGAAGCTGAGTAACTGAAATCCACATTAATCAGCAAAGAGTGAAAAACAATATGGCAAGTTCCCCAAGCTTTCATTTGATCAATCCAGGCTTGGAACTTACCCCTCAGTTGCATAAGTTGTGACCATGACTCAGTCATGTCCCTGACTTAGAATAGGGCACAGATTCCCTATTTTCTAGACTCAAACACTAGTGAGGATAAAATTCAGTGTATAGGTTACAAAAGGCATAGACATAGATAGAAAAATAAACTTTCCAGTGGTTCTCAACCTTCCTAATTCCGCGACCCTTTAATACAGTTCCTCATGTTGTAGTGACCCCCAACCATAAAATTATTTTTGTTGCTATTTCATAACTGTAATTTTGCTACTGTTATGAATCGTAATGTAAATATCTGATATGCAGGATGTATTTTCAGGGGTCACGACCCACAGGTTGAGAACAGCTGCCTAGACATATGTCCAAGTTTTCCATTCAATTCAATGTATATTGTTATCTAAATAGAGCTTGAAAGTTCTACAAAAGGGTTATGAAACAGAAGCTGTTTCAAATGCTCTTCACAATTAAACATTTAAAAGACACTCAGGCTTAATTGAATGCATAAAAGAACTACTAAGATCAAGCAGCAAGAATTCACCTTTAGAGTACAGTAGAAGTTCATGCAAAAAGGCTGACTTAATAAGAGTTTGATTCTCATATAAAATTCAACCTCTTCAGGCTTACCAACAGTAACAACAAATATAAAACACCATAAAATACTATGATTGACAGTGTTTTGCTATAAAACAACCTTTTCAAAACCTTTGCATATAAATATTGGAGGTAGTTTTAGTTTCTGTTGATGGGTTCATCTACTAAATATTTTCAAGGCTACTTCCAACTCTCATAAGTTAAGCAACTATTTCTAACAAATATATTAGTGAAATATACTTAAATAATCACAGGCAGTGAAAGAGGATCTATCTCCCTCCATGTTTTGTTTAGGGAATCATTTAAAATTAGTTTCTTTTGAGTCATTCCCTTTGCCACAGTGGCCACATTTTAGCACATCCCACAGAAAGTGGAGAGAAGGTATTTTGTAGTACAGTTGATTTTTCTTTCAGTGTAGAGAAAAGGGTTTGCAATCTGATATATATGCCATAGAACTCAGTAATCACAAGGAACCTTTTTTGGTGATCTTTATTTGTCCTTTAATAGGTATATTTATCCTTATTTGTCACATCTATAAAAATTTTAAATATAAACAAAGAAAATAAATTCAAGTAACTCCACAAACACTTGGCATTAAGATAAAGATAATTTAATGTGTTCTTTTTAAAAAATATATTTTATTGATTTTTTACAGAGAGGAAGGGAGAGGGATAGAGAGATAGAAACATCGATAAGAGAGAAACATCGATCAGCTGCCTCCTGCACACCCCCTACTGGGGATGTGCCCACAACCAAGGTACATATCCTTGACGGGAATCGAACCTGGGATCCTTGAGTACGCAGGCTGACACTCTATCCACTGAACCAAACCGGTAGGGCTTAATGTGTTCTTAATGGGCTCTTATCAAACTTCTTAGTATGATTTTCAGGCTTTTTGGCAAGACTATGTAATTTTAAAAATATGTATGCTTTAAAAGATTCCCCTCAACTAAAAGTATTGAAATCAATACACAAAATAAAATACGAGAAATAGCAGGATTTAAACATTTTAAATACTTTAAAGCACTGTTTTAGATTACAACAAAATTTAGAGGTAGGTAAAGACCACCCCCTTATACTCCCTGCCCCCACACATGCATAACTCCCCCCTTGTCAACATCAGCCACCAGAATGACGCAATTTTTACCAAGATGAACCTACATTGACATATCATAATTATCCAAAGCCCGTAGTTTGCCTTAGGGGTTGTACATTCTATGAGATTGGGCAAATGCAAAATTACATCTATCCATCATCATAGTATCATATAGAGTATTTTCACTGCCGTAAAAATCCTCTGTGCTCTGCCTATGCACTCTGCCTGCACCCACTTCCAGGAATGACTGATCTTTTAATTGTTTCCACCGTTTTGCCTTTTCCAGAATGTCTTGTAGTTGGAAACATACAGTATGTAGCCTTTTCAGATTGGCTTCTTTCACTTAGTAATATGCATTCAAGGTTTCTCCGTGTCCTTTCATAGCTCGATAGCTCATTTCTTTTTGTCTGGGTGTATCACAGTGCATGTTGCCACTCACCTACTGAAAACATCTTGGTTGCTTCCAAGTTTTGGCAATAATGTATATGCTGCTATGAATATCCATATGCTTAAGTTTTCAACTCATTTTGGATAAATACCAATGAGCACAATTGCTGGATCATCATATAAAAGATAATTTTGTAAGAAATTGCCAAACTGTTCTCCAGAGTGGTTGTACCATTTTGCTTTCCCACCAGCAATGGAAAAGGTTCCTGTTGCTGCACATGCTCACCAGCATGTGGTGTTGTCAGTGTTTACATTTTTTAAAATATATTTTATTGATTTTTTTACAGAGAGGAAGGGAGAGGGATAGAGAGCCAGAAACTTCAATGAGAGAGAAACATCGATCAGCTGCCTCCTACACACCCCCTACTGGGGATGTGCCCGCAACCAAGGTACATGCCCCTGACCGGAATCGAACCTGGGATCCTTCAGTCCGCAGGCCGACGCTCTATCCACTGAACCAAACCGGTTAGGGCAGTGTTTACATTTTTAAACAAAACTTATAACCTTAGTGCTACCTGACACAGGAAAACCAAAATCATTGGGAGACAATATTAGGTTGTTGTGAAAAAAATTAAAAATTCTAAAGTTTTCCTTTTTATACTATCTATAAAATAACTAAATCTAGCCAGCTACATCTCAGAATGAGCTAGGTTGCTTCCTTCATTTATTCTACAAATATTTACTGTGTAGTTACAATGTACATGACCTTTTATTAGTCCATTTCAACCAAATCAAGTAGATGACTTTATTCAAGAATTGATTGAGCACCTACTGTTTGATGATCACTATTCCAAGTGCTGCCTCAAGACCCTTAGTTCTAATGTGTGAGTGAGTGTGGGTGTTTGGAGCAGGGGAGGAGTGACCAGAAGTGTTACTCCCAGATCTTCTTCCACAGTTAAATAAAAGGTGTGGGGCTGCTCTAGCCTAAGAAAGTCCCTTTATGTAATCTTCAAGTTCATATGATTGAAGAAATGGCATGTCCCTCTAGTCACCTGAAGAAACAGCTAATGTTAGAAACAGATACTCCAGTAATAATTCTCGTTTCCTTGTCACTGATATAAAGCACATAAAAGATAGAATGCAGGTTGTGGTTGATGAAATCTAGTGCAATTAGCAAGTCATTTTGAAGATCAAATGATAACTATCATGTTAGTTTACATGAAACTCTGAAGACAAAATTTGATAAACTCCTATAGACCGACACATACCACAGTCTAGGAACAAAACCCCAAATTCCAATAATTAAATGCTTGCTCAAAGACATGACCTTTAGATGTTCCCTCACTAAGCGGTTAGTGAGTTGATGATGATACAAGAAGGCTAACCAGTGAGCTATGATGCATCTCAGATTAAAAATAAATCATAGCCCTCACTGGTTTGGCTCAGTGGATAGTGTGTCGGCCTATGGACTGAAGGGTCCCGGGTTCAATTTCGGTCAAGGGCACATGCCCGGGTTGCAGGCTCGATCCCCAGTATGGTGCATGCAGGGGCAGCTGATCAATGATTCTCTCTCATTATTGATGTTTCTATCTCTCTCTCCTTCCTTCTTCCTCTCTGAAATCAATAAAAAATGTATTTTAAAAAGAATAAATCATAAAGGGTAAATATATTTGATTTTATTATTTAGTGCTATTTTCTGATAACTTTCAGAAAGTTATTTTAAGATTATTTTGGTATTTATTGAGCTGAAAATCAATATTGTCTTCAATGCAGGATAAATCATAGATGATAACTTTTAGAATAAAATTACAATTTCACATTTTAATATTATTTAATTAAATTTAAAATACTATTTTTAAAATACTTAGAACACTCATAAGAAAAAAACAGAAGCATTCGTGAAAATGGTGCTGGAGAAAAAGGAATATTAATGCCAATGATAACCTGGTTACTTGCTAGAAGACAAGTAAAATAATATAATAAACTCCATACACTGTCCAACTTGCTTTGATGACACAATTTTGTCAAAATAAATCATAACTAGAAATTATATTCTCAGTCTACAAGACCCAGAAACAAAAGAGCCGAGGCTTTGTGCAGCAGGCACCTTGAATATAAAAGGTTAAAGAGGAGGCTGTCCAACACACATTTCTTGGTTACAAATGTTCCCTGGTCTTGTGGATGATACCATAACTTCAGAGTATATGCAGCAAGTTGGGGTGTTTGAGTTTGGAAAGGGTCAAAAGAATAGCAATTAATGTCTATAAAAGAGTATATTGCTGAGCTATGGTTTCCTTCAGTTCCTTCTAAAATAAAATCAGTGTTATTTAATAGGAGAGTGTGATAATTATGTGGATGGGACCAAGAAAAAGCACTGAGAGTTCAATATTATTTAATAAAATTCAGAGTAAATTTAATAACAAAGTTCTATTAATAGGTGCCATCAACCAGAATGATTCTTTGTCATAATATTTATGATGAGGATATTTTAGCTTCTTAGATAGAAATTTCCCAGTGCCCATTAGTATATGTCCTCATTTCTTTGAAATAAGTTTTCTAACCTACAAAGACATTCCCTGTTCCACTACTTCTTTAAAATGTGCTTACATGGACCAATTATGTTCAATAGTAAGCTAGTCCTCAAGTTTGATCTCAAGGAGTTAGCAGGATCTCAAGGCTGTTGTGATAGAGAATGTTTTCCTGGAACTTCCAACAGTGATTTCTTCAGGACAGCTACCCAAACACCTCTGAGTAGTATCTAAAATCCCTGTGAAATAATTTTGTGCAAGAACTACACAATTAGGAAATGAAATGAAAGATGCCTAGATTGTACAAGTTTGAAATAAATTACAGCAGTCCTGGCTTTGCACAATTCTTATATTCATGAACTTGAGATACCACCATTTATTTAGTTAAATAATACAAGTCCCCTAAAATGACAGTTCAAATTTCAGTACCATAATATATTCATTGAGTCATTGCATAAAGTGCAAACTTCACTGCCATCTGTTTAGTTGTCCACAAATCATTACCTAAACAACATATGTGCATCATGATCAGTAACCAATCCTGTCACTTCTTTCAAAGACTGTTGGGGATGGTCATTGCACATCTGCTATTCCCCTCACGCACAGACAGCAAAGCATATGCTGTGCTACCTCCTGTTTCCCAGTGATAAACCACTGTGACATTTCACAACAGATCATCAAAAGAGGAAACTGGGCAATAAAAGTGAAAGTGCAAAAAAATGAAAAGTGATAATGCTGAAAGTGAAATTCTAATAGAACATAAATGACATCACAGAAGAAAGAGCTAACTTGGGAATGTCAATGCTACTGCTATGCAAGAGACTCTAAATATGCAGCCAAGGTAACTTAGTAAATGTGAACTTATTGGCATAAATTAGGACACAGAGGAGGTTGTGACACAAAGAATAAGGATGTCCCATAAGAAGTGACTCTGGCCCTGGCCAGTGTGACTCAGTTGGTTGAGCATCATACTGTGCACTGAAAGGTCATTGGTTTTATTCTTGGTAAGGGCACACACCTGGGTTGTGAGCTCCATACCCAGTTGGGGTGTATGGGGTATATGTGGAAGGCAGCCAATCAACACTTCTCTCTCTCTCTCTCTCTCTCTCTCTCTCTCTCTCTCTCTCTCTTTCTCTCTCTCTTTTTTAAATGGACACAGACAGTGGGGCAGTGGAGGCTTGCCCAGGTTGGGAATGGCTGGGGGAGGGGACATATGTAAATCTTTAGACAATAAATAATTTTAAAAAGTGACTGGAAAAAAAAACTTTCCATGAAAAGAAAGCTTAGAGATAGTTTATGACACCAAAAATGCAAAAACTAAAATGCCGGAAGCTGATCTGAACTTAGAAGAAGTACGACTAACCAAGCATAGAAAGGATGCTTGCTTTGTATTCAGAGTTATATGACAAGAAGGCAAGCATTGTTTAAATCACTCTTGATAAAACACTTTCAATGTTTGTAATCTTTTAATTTACCATGCACTAAATATTCGTTTTATTATTGATTCATTTCCTAATAGAGTTGTTACTGAGAGTTAAAAATTATTTTTTCAGAAAATAAAAGGAAGCATCCCATGGAACTCTTTATGTTGTATGACTTCACAATGTAGAAAGAAATGGGCTGAGAGAACCAGGATGGCGGCATAGGTAAACACCGGAGTTTGCTGCCTCGAACAACCACTTCAAAAATACAACTAAAAGACGGAAAGGACATTATCCAGAACCACAGGAAGGCTGGCTGAGTGGAAATTCTACAACTAGAAGGAAAGAGAAAAGCATACTGAGACTCAGAGGAGGCACAGTGAGGAAGTAAAATACTAAGGTGCGGAGTGCATGTGGAGCGGGCTGGCAGCTGAGGGTGCGGTTGTTGTTTTCAATCGGGAGGGAGTCTCAGGCTCTGAGCTCCAGTTCCGGGCTAGTCTCTAGGGACCCAGACTCATACGGGAGAAGCAGGACTGTCTGGCATGGGTCAGAACCCGAGGGCAGCTTTCTCTCCGAGGGGCTTGCAGCGATTATGGGGACACTGAGAAGCAGAGCCTCTGAGGGCAAGACTGAGAGCAACCATAACTGCTAGCCCTGCCCTGTTGATCCCGTGGGACCTGCCCTGCCCAAGCCCTGCAGGGAGGCTTTTGCTGGATAGCCCCAGGCAAAGGCTAGATTAGCACCTCCCTAGAGATCCAGGAGCCAGGAAGCCCAGAGGTCAGAGTGGGACCATCCAGTTTACAGCTCCGTGGAACCATAAAAGACACACTCAGGGGGCAGACTCAGTGAGCACCAAAGCCCCATTGAAGCAAGTCTTGCCCCAGAGGGGTGTCTCCAGCACAGAAGTTCTCCCACTGCAGACACAGCTGATTCTCACAGCCAATTGGCCTGGAGGTCAGTTCCTCCCAGTGATAACTACAACAATCAAGGCTTAATTACAACAAGACTGTGCACAAAGCCCACAAGGGGGTGCACCAAGAGTGTCTACCTCAGGTAATTGGGACACTTAGCACAGAAAGGCACTCTATCGACACAGCGAAGCATAAAAAATGCCGAGACAAAGAAACAGGACACAAATGACAGAAATGGAGGAAAGCAAACTGCTGGATATAGAGTTCAAAACCACACTTTTAAGGTCTTTAAAGAACTGTATAGAAGCTGCCGATAAATTTAGTAAGGCCCTCGAAAAGACTGGTGAGACCGCCTATAAATGTAGTGAGATCTTCAAGAAATCTAGTGAGACCCTCGATGTTGTGATAAAGAACCAACTAGAAATTAAGCATACACTGACTGAAATAAAGAATATTATACAGACTCCCAACAGCAGACCAGAGGATCGCAAGAATCAAGTCAAAGATTTGAAATATGAAGAAGCAAAAAACACCCAACCAGAAAAGCAAAATGAAAAAGAATCCAAAAATATGAAGATAGTGTAAAGGAGCCTCTGGGACAGCTTCAAGCGTACCATATCCGAATATAGGGTGCAGAG
>NW_005871115.1:4526577-4560395 GCF_000147115.1 Myotis lucifugus
GAAAGGGAATGGACTGACTATTCCTGGGGGGGGAAAGGGGTGTGGGGGGTGCGGGAAGAGATGGGACAATAATCATGCACCTATGGATGAGGACAGTGGGTGGGGAGTGAGGGCGGAGGGTGGGGCGGGAACTGGGGAGGAGGGGAGTTATGGGGAAAAAAAAAAGAGGAACAAATGTAATCTGAACAATAAAGATTTAATTAAAAAAATTATTTTTTCAGTTACAGTTGACATACGCTATTATATTGATTTCAGGTGTACAATAAGAGGGTTTTTAATGTTTTGACAAAAGAACTTAGAGGTCATGGCACAATAGTAATTTTTCATATTTATTATTAGATTGATTTATAGCTTTGGCTTACATGGTCATTCTTATGGTCTCCCAGGTTTGTGCAATGCAAAGATACCTTGTAAACAACAAAAGTTCAGTGAAGGGAAAGGCAAGCCTAGATATAACTATCTCAAAGAGTTTTGAAATGTTAGCCAATTCTTGAGGTGGAGTTGAGACTTAATCTTGCAGGAACAAGAGGTCTTGATAAGCAGTGCTTGAAATCATTTATCAAACATCTCAGTGATGGAAAGTACCTGTTATAAAATCAAAGAATGAGGAAGAAGAGCCATGAAAACCAACCAGGAACTTAACTGCCAGTGGAATGGGAAACTGAGTCAGAATAAAACAAAGTACCTGAAATGCAGCACTGTCAGAGATTTGTTACTTTGGTTAAAGCTCAGTGTTTGATTCCAGGCATCTGTGAGCTGCTTGCTAAGTATAAGACTCAACTTACAAATTGGTCAGTTAAAACGAAAGGCAAAGGTATGTAGGGACATTCCCTGTAGGATGCCTTTGTTCTTGAAAGGTGGTCTAGTACTTACCATATATGGCTTGGCTTCAGGAGTTCAGAAGTTTTCTCAGGCTTTGTCCTCAGGAGGATCAAAGGCCCCCTGAGATCAGTTCAAGATACTGTCCTGGTATAAGGAAACTCTTTCTCCTCCAAGTGAAAGCATAAGCTGCTGTCTTTACTGAATGTTTGACCTGTGAAGGTCCAGGTGGTATCTTGGAGCACCAAAAGATTGACATACAGAACTAGAAAAACCACTGAGAGAAACCCCCTGTGGTCAAGTACAGACCATACATGGTCATCAAAGAAGTTAAGGAGTACTAGAAATCTAGTAGTATAACGTAAAAGTCATGAGGCAGAATTACTATTTATACTTTAGGAGCCATAAGACACTACACTCTAAAAAGTAGATTACCTGAGTTCCAGTCAAGATGGTACATAGGTAAACACAGCACTCACATCCTCCCACAACCACATCAAAACTACAACTAACTTTCAGAACAACCATTATTGAGAACAGCCTGAAATCTAGCTGAACAGAAGTCCTACAACTAAGGACATAAAAGAAAGAGCCATATGGAGATGTTAGGAAGGGTAGAGAGGAGGAATGGGCCGGTATCACACCCACACGTAATCGATAAAAATCAGGAGGGATGTCTCTACTGTGCAGGTCCTTCCTGAGGTGGGAGGTGGCCTAGCCCCACCAGGTCCCCCAGTCCAGGATTCTAGCACCAGGGGAAAAAGTCTCCAAAACTTCTGGCTGTGAAAACTGTGAGGATTGTGGCTGAGGGAGACAAAGGGCTCCTGGAGTTCCAGGCAGTTCCTACGAAAGGACCCATGCAATGACTTCTTGGCTCTAAACTCTAGCTCTAGAGTGAAGCTTCAAAGATGTGTCAGGGACATACCTGGAGAAGCTGAATTGTCTGGCTTTAGGGGCAGGGCTGAAGAGTCAGCTTTTCCCCAGACCTAAGTGCTGGCAGCAGCCCTTGTTCCTTTGCTGAGACTTCGCCCACAAAGAGCCAGCAGGTGAGCCACATATCTGTGTCTCCATCAAACTAGCTCACACTGTTAGCCCCATGCTGGTGATTCCCTGAGACTCAGTCCTATCCAACTTGCAGGCTCACCCAAGTCCTTTCCAGTGGCTTTTCCATGGAAACAGCTTCTCTGGGCTCATGCTTAAAATTTTCCTAAAATCTCTCAAATGTTCACAAACCCAAAACAAGCAGCATCTGGCCTCAGTGTGCCTTGTGCCTCTTACTAAGTGGCCCCAGATGCAACACTAGTGGTTGGCAGCCTTGACAACTCCAAGCCCAGCACAAGTAACAGCAGTCTGCACATTGCTTTGTACTTCATGCCGGTGGGCCCTGGACAAGGCACAGGCAAAAGGGCCTGCACCTACTAGACCTAGCGTACTAGGTGGCCAGCTTCAGAAGCACCACTTAACAACTTCCACCAGAGACACACTCAAGGGGCAGACTCATCAGGCACCAGAGTTCTGATGAAGTGAGTCTTGCTCTGTGGAGTTGGGTCCTGCACAGCAGATCCTGTGCTGTGGGTGCTGTCAGTCCTCACAGCTGACTGTCCTGTGGTTAAATCCCTCCCAATGACATGCCAATAACAATCAAGGCTCAACTATAACAGAAGGGTGCACACAGCCCACAAGGGGACACGCCTGGAGAGCCTAGCTTGGGTGACATGGGATGCTGCGCCACTGGGCACAACAGGACACCTGTTACCGAGGGCTACTTTACCAAGACTGGTAGACATAGCAGCTCTACCTAATACATAGAAACAAATATAGGGAGGCTACCAAAATGAGGAGAGAAGGAAACATGTCCCAAACTAAAGAATAGAACAAAACTCCAGAAAAGCACTAAACAAAACAGACAAGCAATCTACCAGCTGCAGAGTTCAAAACACTGGTTATGAGGATGCTCAAATATTTCAGTGAGAACTTCAACAAAGAGATAGGAAACATAATGGAGATAGACAACACAAAGAACCAGTCAGAAATGAAGAATGCAATAACTGAAAGGAAGAATACATTACAGGGAATTAACAGTTGAGTAGATGAAGCAGAGAATCAAATCAGGGATTTGAAAGATAAGGAAGCAAAAACATCCAATCAGAACAGCAAGAAGAAAAATGAATTGGAAGAAAGAAAGAAAGAAAGAAAGAAAGAAAGAAAGAAAGAAAGAAAGGAAAAGAAAAGAAAAGAAAAGAAAAGAAAAGAAAAGAAAAGAAAAGAAAAGAAAAGAAAAGAAAAGAAAAGAAAAGAAAAGAAAAGAAAAGAAAAGAAAAGAAAAGAAAAGTGAGGACAGTGTAAGGAGCCTCTGGGACAACTTCAGCTTATCAATATTCCCAACATGAGGGTGCTGGAAGGAGAAGAGAGGGAACAAGAAATGGAAAACCTATTTGAAAGAACAGTAATGAAAAACTTCCCTGACCTGGTGAAGGAAATAGCCATACAAGGCCAAGGTGGATAGTACAATGTGCCCATCACACAGCACAAGGACTCCACAAATGTTTGGGGGGCACTTTTATAAACACCTTCAAATCTGAGCCCAGGCTAAGTGAATCAAATAAATATGTGCCTTTCACACACACCAAAGTTATTTGTTCTAAGATGAGCCTAAATAAAATATTGTCACCAAAATAGTTATGTTCATAAGTATATTCCCTAAAACATGACCAATAGAATAAATATAAAAAAGAATATTCGCCTCACTAACACAGAAATGAAAATTAAAACAGGATGTTTTTCATCCATCAAATTAGCAAAGATTTCAGAATTATGAAGATGTCAGGACTGGGTGGAGAAAGATATTTTCATTTGCAGTAGTAATTGATGCGATGTTTCTAGAAAACACTCGGGAGTATATATCAAAAGCCTTAAAATATCTCTGCCATTTATAGTATTACATATCTTTAGCAGCCTTACTTTTCTAAATCAAAAAAGAGTGGAAACATCCTTAATAGCCATCAAGATGAGAGTTTAGTAAATTACAGTATATCCATGAAAAGTAGAACATAGAGGCAGCTATAAGAATATTTCTGAAAACATGGGCAGGGGAAGAATGAGGATATACAAGTATATAAGCTATATGAGTGCATTTATCATTTTTCATTTTTAAAGAAAAGTAACAAAAATACATAGAAAAAAAGACAGAAAAAAAGCACAAAATTTACTACACTAGACCAATAGTTTATTTCTAGGTTGTAGGATCCCAGATTATTTTTGTTTTTTTCCTCTATAAATTCTTATATTGTATAAGGTTTTCTAAAGTGATACGTATTACTTTTTTAAGTCAGAAAAAAATTGTAAGTCTTATTTTGTCAAAACATAGTTAACAGGAACAGACTCACTCCTGGTTAAATCCACTGAAAATAATGTTATTAATGAGCATGCCATGATCAGCAAACTGCAGTCAATCCAACTGCAACAAATCACACTCTGAAATGATTTTATAATCTTAAAAAGGCAAGTCTCTACCCAAAAATATATGACAGAGGTCTTATTGCCTGGCTTTGCCACTAGGGTTCAAGGTTTTCCCTAAATCAGGGAAGACTGATGAGGTCTTGATACTATATCAGCCTTTTCCTTGACATAAAAGGCCTTTCAAAATTGTAAAAAAAAATTTCCACAGGAAATTTAGACACCATTTTGAAAGTGAGAGTTGTACATATCTTGCCAGTTATCACTGTTAGCTAAAAGCTTTCCCTTTTTTGCTTTTGAAATCACAAATTATTTGCAGAGTGCCATCTATTGAGGAGAGCCCTTAAATATATACCCAGTCATCCCCCTCTCCATTTTTATATAATCACTAGTGGCCCAGTGCATGGATTTGTGCACTGGTTGGGTCCCTCAGCCTGGACTGTGCCCTCTCACAATCCAGAACCCCTCAGGAGATGTTGGAATCCTGGTGCACAGATTGGCCTGATCCCTGCAGGCCAGGCTGAGGGACCACACTGGTGCACAAATCTATATACCGGGCCTCTAGTATGCATATAAGATCTTTGGTCAATCTCTTCCTGCCCTCCCTCTTCCCTTTGCCCTCTGAGATTCATCAGTCTGTCCCATGCTTTCATACCTGTGCGTTGAATGTCTCACCCCTGGTGGTCAGTGCACGTCACAGCTACTAGTCGAATGGTTGAATGGTCACTTAGGCTTTAATATATATATATAGATTTTAGATATACATGCCTTAAACTTATGAGTAAAAGTAAAAATCATGAAATTTATAACAGGCCAATCTGCTATAATATTTTACTAGTTTTCACTGGTTTTAAAGGTTGCAGAATGAAATAAATAAACAAAATCAGCATTTTTTACTCCTTGCATTTTGTAAATGTTTAGTGGCCTTCAAAGATTGACTATTTCAGTACTCTATTGGGAGACAGGGAATAACTCTTACAGGTTAAGAGTTTAAAAGTTTTAGAATGTCACCTCAAAACTTCACTAATTTAGTAAATTTCCTTTACTAAACTGATGTGGAAATACAGTTGACCCTTGAATAACACAGGGGTTAGGAGATCTGACACCTCCACCTTGTGCAGTAAAAAATCCACATATGACTTTAAACTACCCCAAAATTAACTACTAATACCCTATTGTTGACCAGAATCTTTATGGATAAAATTAACAGTTGATTATCACATATTTTGTATGATATATGTATTATATACTATATTCTTACAGTAAAGAAAGCTAGAGAATAGAAAATGTCATTAAGAAAATCATAAGGAAGAGAAAATACATTTACAGTATTTCCTAAAAAAATCCAAATATAAGTAGACCCACATAATCTAACCCCATGTTGTTTGAGGGTCAACTGTACCTGGTTGAGTATAATCATCAACCAGGATGCCACCTTTCTACTTAGCAGTGACAATTCTACATTGTTCATGCTATATCTGATGCCGCACCAAGATCTGCCCTGAGAAGTTTAGACACATGGCTATTCCAGCAAAACATGATCAAAGAACACACCCTCCTGGGGCTACTTCCTTAGGGGCTGCAGAATTGCACAGTAAGGATGACAACATGGTTCAAACTGGGCTTTTCCAAAGATGCACGCATGTATACAGAGAAGTTCAAACTGGGAAAATGAAGAGAGGGAAGTCTTAATGCTCAGAAGTGCAAAATCCTATCTTAACACTGTAATGTAAGCTGTGACCATCTCCTCACCAATAATGTGTGTGTAAATGCTCTGTTAAAATCGGCATGAGTTTTAGGTATGTTATTATTATTAGGATCCCCACTATTCATTCTTTAAAAATAACTTCTTAGGATCTGCAGCAAATTATGAGGGACAAAATACTTCAAGGAGAATCTTAATATTAAAACTGTATATTCTTTTTAAAAAATCTTTATTGTGGAAGTATTACATATGTCCCCTTTTTCCCCATCAACCCCCTCCAGCTCACCACCACCCCCCACCCCAGGCCCTCACCATCCCACTGTCTGAGTCCATGGGTTATGCATATATTCATACAAGATCCTTGGTTGATTACCTCCCACCCACCCCACCTCTCCTCCTTCTCTCCAAGATTCTGCATTATGTTCAATGTTTCCATGTCTCTGGATCCACTCCATTCATCAGTTTATTTTGTTAATTAGATTCCACATATGAGTGTGATCATATGATACTTGTCTTTCTCTGATGACTTATTTCACTTAGCATGGTATGCTCCAGGTCCCTCCATGCTGTCTTAAAGGGTAAGAGATTCTTCTTTTTTACAGTTGCATAGTATTCCATGGTATAAATGTACCACAGCTTTTTTATATATATACTAGAGGCCCGGTGCACAAAAATTTGTGCACTCGGAGGGGGGGAGGGGGAGGTCCCCCAGCCCGGCCTGTGCCCTCTCGCAGTCTGGGACCCCTCGGGAGATAACGACCTGCTGGCTTAGGCCTGCTTCCGGGTGGCAGAGGGCAGGCCCAATTCCTAAGTGCAGCCCCTGGTCAGGCTCAGAGCAGGGCCGATTGGGGAGTTGGGGCACCGCCCCGTCATGCACAGAGCAGGGTGGATCAGGAGGTTGCGATGCCACGCTCAGTCACGCTCAGAGTAGGGCCGATTGGGGGGTTGGGGCACTGCCCCCTGTCACACTCCAGACAGGGTCAATGGGGAGGTTGCGGCGCCACCACCTGTCATGCACAGAGCAGGGCTGATCAGGGGGTTGGGGTGCCGCCCCTGTCACACTCGGGCAGGGCCAATGGAGAGGTTATGGCTCTACCCTGTCACACACAGAGCAGGACCCGTGGGGGGGGGGGTTGGGGCGCCGCACCCTGTCACACACAGAGCAGGGCTGATCAGGGAGTTGGTGCACTGCACCCTGTCAAACACAGAGCTGCGGGGCAATCAGGGGATTGGGGAGCTCCCCCCCTATCAGGCACAGAGCAGGGCAGATAGTGAGGTTGTGGCCCCGCCCCCTGTCACACACAGAGCCACAGGGCGATCAGGGGGTTTGGGCGCTGCCCCCTGTCACGCTGATCCCAGTGCCAGGAGGCATATTACCCTTTTACTATATAGAATAGAGGCCTGGTGCATGGGTAGGGGCTGGCTGGTTTGCCCTGAAGGGTGTCCTGGATTAGGGTGGGGGTCCCCACTGGGGTGCCTGGCCAGTCTGGGTGAGGGGCTGAGGGCTGTTTTCCGGCTGGCGAGTGACTGAAGCTTCCAACCGCTCCTTGTTTTCTTTTTTTTTTTTTTTTTTTATTCTGGGCCAGCTTTAGCTCTGAGGCCTCGCTGCTGAAAACATCAATACAATGTTTCGGTCCGGCTAGCTTTCAGTCCGGCTGGTTTCTGGGGTTTTGTTTAGCTTCTTATTTGCAACACAGTACATAGTTGCTTAGAGTTGCAGCTGAGAGGCCGGCGAGTTAGGCGGGGAACGTTGGAGTCCGCAGTAACTGGAGCAAGCAAGCCTCCCTGCTCGCTTCAGTGCATGGCTGCTGGCCGCAATCTTGGCTGACAGTTAATTTGCATATACTCACTGATTAGCCAATGAAAAGGGTAGCAGTCGTACGCTAATTACCATGTTTCTCTTTTATTAGTGCAGATATATATATATATATATATATATATATATATATATATAATTAATTTTTTACAGAGAGGAAGGGAGAGAGATAGAGAGTTAGAAACATTGATGAGAGAGAAACATTGATCAGCTGCCTCCTGCACATCTCCTCCTGGGGATGTGCCCGCAACCAAGGTACATGCCCTTGACTGGAATCGAACCTGGGACCTTTCAGTCTGCAGGCCGACACTCTATCCATTGAGCCAAACCGGTTTCGGCATACCACAGCTTTTTTATCCACTCATCTACTGATGGGCACTTGGGCTGTTTCCAGATCTTAGCTATTGTGAATAGTGCTGCTATGAACATAGAGGCACATACATTCTTTCTGATTGGTGTTTTGGGTTTCTTAAGGTACATTCCTAGAAGTGGGATCACTGGGTCAAAGGGTGAAATGATCAGAACGTGCCAGAAGACATGGCAAAGTAATTTTGCTTCATGATACCATAGACTCCAAGACCAGTTCAAGACACATTAAAAGATCTTCCCTGGGAAGTATTAACCTACCCGCTGTATTCACTAGACCTTTCTTCTTCAGATTACCACTGGTTCCGATTGATGGCACATGCACTTTCTGAGCAGCACTTCAAAACGTATGAAGAAGTGAAAAATTTGAGGAATGGTTTGCCTCAAAACAAGAAAAGTTCTATTGGGACGGTATCCACAAATTACCTGAAGGATGGGGAAAATGTGTAGCTAGCGATGGATATTACTTTGAATAAAGCACTTTTGATGTTTCTCTTGAAATTATCGTGTTTTCTTTGATTATAAAATTCGCATTATGAACCAGTAATGGCTTGGGTCAAATTTTGGGATCTCTGTTCTGTTCCATTGATCTATATGCCTGTTCTTATGCCGATTCCAGACTTTTTGGATTACAGTAGCTTTGTAGTATAAATTGATAACTGGTATTTTGATTCCTCCAACTTTGTTCTTCTTTCTCAAGATTGCTGCAGCTATTTGGGGTATTTTTTGGTTCTATATAAATTTTTAGAGTGTTTGCTCTAAATATGTAAAATATACTGTTGGTATTTCAATAGGGATTGCATTGAATCTGTAGATTTCCTTGGGTAGTATGGACGTTTTAATGATGTTAATTCTACTAATCCATGAACACAGAATATTCTTCCACTTTTTTATATCTTCTTTATCTCTTTTTTCAATGGCCTGTATTTTCTAAGTACAAGTGCTTTACCTCATTGGTTAACTGTATTTCTAAGTATCTTAATTTTTTTGTTGTACTGGTAAATGGGATTTTTTTTAGTTCCTCTTTCTGAGAATTCTTTGTTGTTGTATAAAAAAGCCATCAATTTTGGGGTGTTGTTTTTGTATCCTGCCAAATTCATTTATTAAATCTAGTAGTTTTTTGATGGAGTCATTAGGGTTTTCTATGTACAATATCATGTCATCTGCAAATAATAAGAGTTTTACTTCCTCCTTTCCAATTTGGATGCCTTTTATTTCGTGTTCTCATCTGATCACTGTGGCTAGGACTTTCAGTACTATGATGAATAAGAGTGGTAAAAGCAGACATCCCTGTCTTGTTCTTGTTCTTAGGGGAAATGGTTTTGGTTTTTGCACATTGAATATGATGTTTGCAGTAGGTTTGTCATGTATGGCCTTTAACATGTTGAGATATGTTCCCTCTATTTCTACTTTGCTGAGAGTTTTTATCAAAAATAGGTGTTGGGCCCTAGCTGGTTTGGCTCAGTATACAGAGTATCGGCCTAAGGAATAAAGGGTACCAGGTTAAATTCTGGTCAAGGGCATGCATGTACTTTAGTTGCAGGCTGCTCCCTGGCCCTGGCCCTGGCCCTGGCCCTGGTTGTTGCATGTGTGGAAGGCAGCTAATTGATGTGTTTCTCTCACATCGATGTTTCGCTCTGTCTTTCATTCTCTCTTCCACTCTCTAAAAATCAATGAATATATATATCCTCAAGTGAGGATTAAAAAATCCTGTATAATAAAAGGGTAATATGCAAATTGACCCTAACAGACTAACGACCCAGAAACGACAGATCACTATGACGCATAATGACCACCAGGGGGCAGATGCTCAATGCAGGAGCTGCCCCCTGGTGGTCAGTGTACTCCCACAGAGGGAGCTCTGCTCAGCCAGAGCCTGGCTGATGACTATGAGCACAGCAGTGGTGGCAGGAGCCTCTCCCACCTCCTCAGCAGCAATAAGGATGTCCAACTGCGTCTTAGGTCTGCTCCCGCATCGAGCAGACCAAAGTTGCAGTCAGACATCCCCCAAGGGCTCCAAGGCTGCCAGAGGGATGTCTGAGTACCAGCTTAGGCCCAATTCCCCATGGAGTGGGCCTAAGCCAGCAGGTAGACATCCGCTGAGGAGTCCTGGACTGTGAAAGGGCACAGGCCAGGCTGAGGGACACCCCCCGCCCAAGTGCATGAGTTTTCATGCACTGGGCCTCTAGTAATAATAATAAAATAAAAATTTAAAAAATGCGTGTTGAATTTTGTTGAATACTTTTTCTGCATTTATTGATACGATCATGTGATCTTTATCTTTTAATATGCTGATGTGATGTATCACTTTTATTGATTTTCGAATTTTGTACCAGCCTTGCAACCCCAGAATAAATCCCACTTGATCATGGTATATGATCTTTTTAATATATTTCTGGATGCAATTTGCAAATATTTTGTTGAGGATTTTAGCCTCTATGTTCATCAGGGATATTGTCCTATAATTCTCTTTCGTTGTAGTGTCTTTCTCTGGTTTTGGAATTAGGATAATGCTGGCCTCATAAAAAGAGCATGGAAGTGTTTCTTCCTTTTGGATTTTTTTTAATCATTTGAGGAGTATAGGTGTTTATTCTTCTTTGAATGTTTGGTAAAACCCCCCTGTGAAGCCATCTGATCTGGACTTTAGTTTGCTGGGATTTTTTTTATTACTGCTTTTATTTCATCAATTATTATTGGCCAATTCTGGTTTTCTGATTCTTCCTGATTCAGTTTTGGAAGATTGTATTTTTTTTTGGAATTTATCCTTTTCCTCCACATTGTCCAACTTGTTGCTATATAATTGTTCATAATATTTTCTTACACTTCTTTGTATTTCTGTGGTGTCAGTGATTACATCACCACTTTCATCTCTGATTTTATTTATTTGCATCCTCTCTCTTTGTTTCTTGATGAGTCTAGCTAATGGTTCCTCAATCTTGTTTATCCTTTCAAAGAACCAGCTCTTGGTTTCATTGATTTTTTTTGTATTTTTTTTTTAGTCTCTGTGTCATTTATTTCTGCTCTAATCTTTATTTCCTAATGTCTACTTACTAGGGCTTTTCTTGTTTTCTTTCTAATTCTTTAAATTGTAGGGTTGTATAACTTATTAAAAGTTTTTCTTGTTTTTTGAGGTAGGCCTGTAGTGCTATGAACTTCCCTCTCAGTACTGCTTTTACTGTGTCGCAAAGATTTTGGGTTGTTGTATGCTCATTTTTACTTGTTTTCAGTATGTTTTTTATTTCTTTCCTGATCTCATTGGTAACCTATTCATTGTTTAATAACATGCTACTTAGCTTCCATGTGTTTGAATTTTTTGGGTTGTTTTTACTAGAGTTGATTTCTAATTTCATTCCACTGTGATCTGAGAAGATGCTTGATATGATTTCAATCTTCATTCATTTGTACTAGTGGAGACTTGTTTCATGTCCTAACATGTGGTCTATCTTTGTGAATGATAAATATGTACTTGAGGAGAATGTATATTCTGCAGCTTTGCAGTGAAATCCTATATAATAAAGAGGTGATATGAAAATTGACCATCACGGCCTCACCCAAGATGGCCGCTCCCATGTGGTCACAAGATGGCTGCCATAAGAGGGCTGGCAGGGGAGGGCAGTTGGGAGGGGGGCAAGGCCTGCAGGAGAGGGCAGTTGGAGTTGATCAGGCCAGCAGGGGAGCAGTTAGGCACTGATCAGGCTGGCAGGGGAGTGGTTAGGGAGTGATAAGGCTGGCAGGCAGAAACAGTTAATGGGCAATCAGGCAGGCAGGCAGGCAGGCAAGAGGTTGAAGCCAGCAGTCCTGGATTGTGAAAGGGATGTCCAACTGCAGAATCAGGCCTAAACTGGCAGTCAGACATCCCCTGAGGGGTCTCAGATTAAAGAGTGTGAAGGCTGGGCTGAGGGACATCTCCCCTCTGGGCCTCTTGTGTTCTATAAATGTCAAATCCATCTGATCCAATGTGTCCTTTAGAGTCACTTATTTCTTGTTAATTTTTGTCTGGGAGATCTATCCAGTGAAGTCAGCAGGGTGTTAATCTCCCTTACTATGACTATGTTGTTGTCAATCTCTTAAAGTCCTCTAGAAGTATTTTTTATATATTTAGGTATTCCTATATTAGGTGCATATATGTTTATGAGGATTATATTCTCTTGTTGGATCAATCCCTTTAGTATTATATAGTGACCTTTGTTGTCTCTTGTGATGGCCTTCATTTTGATGTCTATTTTGTCAGACATGAGTATTGCTACCCAAGCTTTTTTTTTTCTTTTCCATTTACATGGAAATTATTTTCATAACTTCACTCTCATCCTGTGTGAGTATTTTGTTCTGAGGTTGGTCTCTTGTAGATAGGCACATAGTTGGGTCATGTTTTTGTATCCATTCAGCTACCCTATGTCTTTTGATTGGAGCATTTAATCGACTTACATTTAAGGTTATTATTGGTAGTGACTTTTTTATTGCCATTTTAATTCTGTATGCCTAGGCTCTTTGTCTATTTATTCTTCTTGTTACAACAGTCCATTGAGCATTTCTTGTAATGCTGGGTTGGTGGTGATATACTCCTTTAGCTTTTTTTTTTCTTCTTTCATGGGAATCTCTCTATTTCACCATCTATTTTGAATGATAGCCTTGCTGGATATACTAATCTTGGTTTCAGATCCTTGCTTTTCATTACTTTGAGTACTTCATGCCATTCCCTTCTGGCATGTGAAGTTTTTTATGTAAAATAAGATGTCAGCCTTATGGGAACACCTTTGTAGGTAACAGTTTGCTTTTCTCTTGCTGACTTTAAGATTCTCTCTTTGCCTTTAATTTTTGGCATTTCAATTATGATTTGTCTGGGCATGGGCCTGTTTGCATTCTTCTTGCTTGGGGTTCTCTGTACTTGCTGTACTTGTGTAACATTTCCCTTTACCAGGTTAGGGAATTTTTTGGCCATTATTTCTTCAAACAAGTTCTCTATCCCTTCCTCCCTTTTTGCCTCTTCTGGCACACCGCTATTTTAATATTGTTTTGTTTCACATTGTCCCACAGCTCTCTTAAGCTGTCCTCCTGTTTTTTAATTGTTTTGTTTTTTCTTTCTGGTCCTCTGATTGAGTGATTTTTTTCAACCCTGTCTTCTAATTCACTGATTTGGTTGTCAGCTTCCCCTAATTTGCTGTTTATTCCTTCCAATGTGTTCTTTATTTGTGCTGTGTCATTCTTTATTTCTGTTTTCATAGTTACCATACTGTTGAGCATCTTTACCTTCATTATTCTGAACTCTATATCTGATAAATTTTTTATCTCCATTTCATTTATTTCTTCTGGAGAATTCTCTTGTTGTTCCATTGAGGGTCGTTTCTTTGTCTCCTCATATTGGCTTCCTATTTGGGTTTGTGAGTATGTATTAGGTAGATCTTCTATACCATTCAATCTCTATTGCAGGTGTCTCAAACACTGTTTCTGACTAATTAGATCAGGAAAAGACTCAAGGGCTCCAGAGACTGCCTCTGGCTACAGACTGATAGGATTGCCTCTTGAATAGCCCTCAGGCAATCATCCATGGGTCTGGTGAGGTTTTTTTTCAACAGGGTGGGGCAATTGCTTCTGCCAGGAGGATAATTATTATTCTCTTAAATGGCCTCAGAAACTCTGCACCATGGGGCAAGGTGTTTTCAAATAGGGTGGGTCACCTATCTTCCCCACAGCTGTCTGTATAGAAAATGTCTGCATGATAAAGATGACTTCTGCAGCATGAGGGAATGACTCAGCTCCAGAAACTGAGGTGTCTGCCTCCTGAGTTCTAACTCCAGAGCTCCTGATCCTCACTTTTGCTTATACAGCTCCAATCTACTCTGTCCTCCCTCTGCCGGACCACAAGGTGAGTTGCTCCACAGAGAATTTTGTGCATTGGCCCTTTAGTAGGGTACCTGCATTTCCAGCCATTTCTCCCTAGCAGACAGCAACCCCGCTGCTTTTCACAGCCTTCTGTTATGTGGATACCCTTCTCAGTTCTGGTGCTCTCTCCTGGAGTGCCGAGCTTGGGGATTAGACCCAAGAGTTCTCAGTTGCAAACCCCACAGTTGAGATATCTCTCCATAACTTCAGTTGCTGTGTGTGGGAGCCCAGCCAGTCCTTTCATTACTCTACCCCTCCTACCAGTCTCTATGCGGTCTCCACTTTCCATCCTCATTTATCTGGATTCTCTCCAGTGAGTCTTCTGCTGATTATGCAGGAATATATTCTGTATTTTATTTGTAGTTCCAGTTTAGTCCTGGGAGTTTGCCCCTGCAGCATCCAATTACTACACTGCCATTTTTTCTGTATATTCTGATTTATAACATTATCACATTTCTTTATACAACTTAAATAGAATATTTCACCAATATTGCCTCCATAAAATGGCAATTTCATCAGTAAAACATAAATGAAAATAGAAACAAGTACTTACTCACAGTAATATCACTTCCCCAGAACAGAAGCACAGCCAACATTGAGAAAATAATAATAAGGGCATGGTCATTTGCAGAAAACCATAAAGCTGGGAAGAAAAAAACACAAAAATCATGACTAATATTTATTATCATAAATTTATGTCCAGCCAATTAATGATCAACAGTGTGTTTTTTTTAAAATATATTTTGTTGATTTTTTTTACAGAGAGGAAGGGAGAGGGATAGAGAGTTAGAAACATCAATGAGAGAGAAACATTGATCAGCTGCCTCCTGCACACTCCCTACTGGGGATGTGCCCGCAACCAAGGTACATGCCCTTGACTGGAATCAAACCTGGGACCTTTCAGTCCGCAGGCTGACACTCTATCCATTGAGCCAAACCGGTTAGAACTCAACAGTGTTTTTTATTATTGAGATGGAAAATTAAAATAATAAGTTAAAACTGCGGTCTTATATAGATACATAAATAATTACAGATATATTTAATTAAATAACAAATATTAATGAAACAAAAAAATAGTTCTTTAAGTATTTTCCACCACACTTTCCCTAAGCTGTGATTCATGGAAAGAAGTAGTATACCCCAGGAGCTGAGAAAAGGGCTCTAGAGCCACAGTGCCTGAGTTTGAAACACAATTGTAACTTACAATCTGTGTGATCTTGGACAGCCTAACGCCTTTCTGTTTTTCGGTTGCTACATGGGTACAATAAGTAATGGCACCTTGAATGACTGTAGTTAACTGTTAACAAAATTAAGATATGAAAAGGGCTAAAAACAAAGCTTGACCCCTCAAAGTGCTCAGTGAACATTAACTACAGTTATTATTATGGGGTCCTGTAGTGATTGTTGTATGTGTAATGTGCCAAGAATTTACCTTAAAGCAAGAGTTATCTTCCTGTAAAGACTGACTCAGGGGACAGGAGTGAGGAAGTAGTACAACTGGGTACCCTACCCTTGGTCTTACTGTGACCTAAGAGTAAGACAGATGTGAGCCTGAGCTTTTCTGAAACTTACTCTGGAACAGAGGATGAATTCGTAAATAATTAATCTTAAAATGACTGCTGACAAAAAGTAACATGAGGAGCTTTAGGTAGTAAGGAAGCTTCTATCAAGTTGAACATGTGTTACTCAAAATGCAGCTGTAGAAAGGAAATTGTGATATTAAGACTTCCAATAAAATTTGCTGAGAACTTTTAAAAATTACGTTTAATTGCATCTGATCAATGCTTAAGGCCATGTTTTTATTGATGAAATTTCTCCTGTAACAATAAAGCCAGGTATATGCACTGAAAGCCTTTCAGAGTTTGCCTAGACTGGAAGACTTGCTAGGTGAGGAACACTTCTGAATAGTGCACAAGGCAAGCACTGGCGTTGCTCTGAAATGATCCCTTTCAAAATCTCCACTGTATCCACATGTGAGGATCCTTGTGGGCTTTCACACCATAATGCTAGTCACACATTTCTTGTATTAAGCTTATAACGCTGAACTCGTAAATTTTCAGTCATCCCCAGAATATAACAACACTATCAATTCTTATCTTTGAGATAGTAGCTTTCCAGATTCCAGCATTTTGACCTGTACATGGCAGGGACTCAATAGGTTTACTATGGATGGTTGAAATAGTCATAGGACAGTTTAGTGAGTGAATAGAAGACAGGCTTTTGTGATGCTCCCATGGTTGCAGATCCACCAAGAGATTGTTATTTTCAGGTACCCTGAATCAATGCCACTTTAATTTCCAACTGAATTATTGAATATCTTCTATACCAAAGAAAGCCCATTTCCATTTAGCCTAAAATCCTATACTAAAAATCTTTCTGAATTATGCTTAGGTTTCCATATGCCTGAAGGATCTAGTAAAAGCTCTAGAATCTAATGACTATTTTTAATCAACTTCCTTTCTTCTACCCACTTTATTATTTGGTTTTGAAACATTAACTACTCAATCCTTATAATTATTATGTGATGAATTATGAACCCCTCCTTACCATTGAAAACATGAAGATACAGTGAATTAAGGATCTTAAGTATGTAAGACTCAAACATGATCTATTTTTATTTTATTTTTTTAAAATTCTTTATTAGTTAAGGTATTACAAATGTGTCCTTATCCCCCCATTAACCCCCCCCCCACTCATGTTCTCATCCCCCTGTTGTCCATGTCCATTGGTTTGGCTTATATGCATGCATACAAGTCCTTTGGTTGATCTCTTCTCCTTACCCCCTCCCTCCCCTACTTTCCCTCTGGGGAGTGATAGTCTGATCACTATTTCTCTGTCTTTGGGTCTGTCCCTGTTTATCAGTCTATGTTGTTCTCTATAATCCACAAATGAGTGAGATCATGTGGTATTTATCTTTCTCTGACTGGCTTATTTTACTTAGGATAATGCTCTCCAGTTCCATCCATGCTGTTGCAAAAGGCAAGAGTTCATTCTTTTTTACCACAAGATAGTATTCCATTGTGTAGATGTACCACAGTTGTCTAATCCACTCATCTGCCGATGGGCACTTAGGCTGTTTCCAAATCTTATCTATGGTGAATTGTGCTGCTATGAACATAGGGGTGCATATATCCTTTCTGATTGGTGTTTCTTGTTTCTTGGGATATATTCCTAGAAGCGGGATCACTGGGTCAAATGGGAGTTCCATTTTTAGTTTTTTGAGGAAACTCCATACTATCTTCCACAGTGGCTGCACCAGTCTGCATTCCCACCAGCATGGCAGAAGGGTTCCTTTTTCTCCACATCCTCTCCAACACTTGTTGTTTGTTGATTTTTTGATGATAGCCATTATGACAGGTGTGAGATGATACCGCATTGTCATTTTGATTTGCATCTCTCATATAATTATTGACTTTGAGTATGTTTTCATCTGTCTTTCGGCCTTCTGTATGTCTTTCGAGGTCCCTTGCCCATTTTTTGATTGGATTGTTTATCTTCCTATTGTTAAGTTTCATGAGTTCCCTGTAAATGTTGGAGATTAATCCCTTATCGATGGTATCATTGGCAAATATGTTCTCCCATGTAGTGGGTCTTCTTGTTGTTTTGTTGATGGTTTCCTTTGCTGTGCAAAAGCTTTTTATTTTGATGTAGTCCCATTTGTTTATTTTCTCTTTAGTTTCTATTGCCCTAAGAGCATTATCAGAGAAGAAATTCCTTCGGCCTATGTTTCTGATTTCGCTGCCTGTAGATTCCTCTAGTATTTTTATGGTTTCCCATCTTACGTTTAAGTCTTTTATCCATTTTGAGTTTATTTTTGTGTGTGGTGTGAGTTGGTGGTCTAGTTTCATCTTTTTGCATGTATCTGTCCAATTTTCCCAACACCATTTATTGAAGAGACTGTCTTGACTCCATTGTATGCTCTTGCCTCCTTTGTCGAATATTAATTGGGCATAGTGGTTTGGGTCGATTTCTGGGGTCTCTATTCTATTCCATTGATCTATATGTCTGTTCTTGTGCCAGTAGCAAGCTGTTTTAAGAACAGTGGCTTTGTAATACAGTTTGATATCTGGTATTGAGATCCCACCTACTTTGTTCTTCTTTCTCAGGATTGCTGCAGCTATTCGGGGTCTTCTTTTATTCCAGATGAATTTTTGGAACGTTTGTTCTAGATCTGTGAAGTATGCCGTTGGTATTTTAATGGGGATTGCATTGAATCTATAGATTGCTTTGGGTAGTATGGACATTTTGATGATGTTGATTCTACCAATCCATGAACACGGTATGTTCTTCCATCTGTTTATGTCTTCCTCTATCTCTTTTTTCAGTGACTTGTAGTTTTTCTCATATAAGTCTTTTATCTCCTTAGTTAAGTTTATTCCTAGGTATCTTAATTTTTTTGGTGCGATGCTAAATGGGATTGCTTTTTTAGTCTCACTTTCTGTAAGTTCACTATTGGTGTAAAAAATGCCATGGATTTCTTGGCATTAATTTTGTATCCTGCTACATTGCCGAATTCATTTATTAAGACTAATAATTTTTTGATGGAGTCTTTAGGGTTCTCTATGTACAGTATCATGTCATCTGCAAATAAGGACAGTTTTACTTCTTCTTTTCCAATTTGGATGCCTTTTATTTCTTCTTCTTGCCTGATCACAACGGCTAGTACTTCCAGTACTATGTTGAACAGGAGTGGTGAGAGGGGGCATCCTTGTCTTGTTCCTGTTTTTAGGGGGAATGGTTTTAGTTTTTGCCCATTGATTATGATGTTGGCTGTGGGTTTGTCATATATGGCTTTTATTATGTTGAGGTATGATCCCTCTATTCTTACCTTGCTGAGAGTTTTCATCAAGAAAGGCTGTTGAATTTTGTCAAAAGCTTTTTCTGCATCAATTGATATGATTATGTGGTTTTTTCTCTAAATTTGTTTATGTGATGTATTACGTTTATTGATTTGAGGATATTGTACCATCCTTGCATCCCTGGAATAAATCCTACTTGGTCATGGTGTATGATCTTTCTGATGTACTGCTGGATCTGATTTGCTAGGATTTTGTTGGGGATTTTGGTATCTATGTCCAGGAGGGATATTGGCCTGTAATTCTCTTTCATTGAGTTGTCTTTACCTGGTTTTGGTATTAGGGTGATGCTGGCTTCATAGAATGAGCTGGGAAGTGTTCCTTCCTCTTGGATCTTTTGACATAGTCTGAGGAGGATAGGTTTTAGTTCTTCCTTGAATGTTTGGTAAAACTCCCCTGTGAAGCTGTCTGGTCCCAGGCTTTTGTTTGCTGGAAGCTTTTTGATGACTGCTTCAATTTCCTCCATAGTTATTGGCCTATTGATATTTTTAGTTTCTTCCTGATTAAGTTTTGGAAGGTTGTATTTTTCTAGGAATATGTCCATTTCCTCCAGGTTGTCTAGTTTGTTGGAGTAGAGTTGTTCATAGTATTTTCTAACAATCCTTTGTATTTCTGTGGGGTCTGTTGTTATTTCGCCTCTTTCATTTCTGATTTTGTTTATTTGGGTCCTCTCTCTTTGCTTCTTGGTGAGCCTGGCTAGAGGTTCATCAATCTTGTTTATCCTTTCAAAGAACCAGCTCTTGGTTTTGTTGATCTTTTGTATTGTTTTTTTTTTGGTCTCTTTGTCATTTATCTCGGCTCTGATCTTTATTATTTCCTTCCTTCTGCTTACACTGGACTTTTCTTGTTGCTCTCTTTCTAACTCTTTGAGTTGTAGTATTAGGAAATTTATTCTCATTGTTTCTTGTTTTTTGCAGTAGGCTTGTAGAGCTATGAACTTCCCTCTCAAGACTGCTTTCACTGTGTCCCATAGGTTTTGGATTGTTGTGTTTTCATTGTCATTTGTTGCCATGTTGTTTTTTATTTCTTCTTTGATCTCTTTGGTAACCCAGTCATTGTTTAATAGCATGCTATTTAGTCTCCATGTGTTTTATTTTTTTGGATTGTTTTATTGTAGTTGATTTCCAGTTTTATGCCATTGTGGTCTGAGAAGATGCTTGATATGATTTCAATCTTCTTGAATTTGAAGAGACTTTGCCTGTGACCCAATATATGGTCTATCTTTGAAAATGATCCATGTGCACTTGAGAAGAATGTATATTCTGTGGCTTTGGGGTGAAATGTTCTGAAGCTGTCAATTAATTCCATCTGATCTAGTGTGTCATTTAGGATTGATGTTTCTTTGCTGAATTTTTTAAAATATATTTTATTGATTTTTTTACAGAGAGGAAGGGAGATAGATAGAGAGTTGGAAACATCGATGAGAGAGAAACATCGATCAGCTGCCTCCTGCACATCTCCTACTGGGGATGTGCCCACAACCCAGGTACATGCCCTTGACCGGAATCGAACCTGGGACCTTTCAGTCTGCAGGCCGACGCTCTATCCACTGAGCGAAACCGGTTTTGGCTCTTTGCTGAATTTTTGTTTAGAGGATTTGTCCAATGGTGATAATGGGGTGTTAAAGTCCCTTACTATGATTGTGTTGCTGTCAATCTCTCCCTTGATCTCCTCCAGAAGATTTCTTATGTATTTGGGTGCTCCTATATTGGGTGTGTAAATGTTTACCAGAGTTATTTCTTCTGTTGGATTGCTCCCTTTAGTATTATGAAGTGGCCTTCCTTATCTCTTTTTATGTCCTTCACTTTGAGATCTAATTTGTCAGATATAAGTATTGCTACCCTGGCTTTTTTTCCGCTTCCATTTGCCTGAAAAACCTTTTTCCATCCCTTCATCATCAGTCTGTGTGCGTCTTTTTTTCTGAGGTGGGTTTCCTGTAGACAGCAGATATATGGGTCATGTTTTCTTATCCACTCAGTTACCCTATGTCTTTTGATTGGGGCATTTAATCCATTTATATTTAAAGTTATTATTGATAGATACTTGTTTGTCGCCATTTTTATTCTTTACCCCTGTGTTCCTTCTTCGTTTCCTATTTTTTTCTTTTTACAGCAGACCCTTTAGCATTTCTTGCATTGCTGGTTTGGTGGTAATAAACTCCCGTAATCCTTTTTTGTCTGTGAAGCTCCTGATTTGACCCTCAATTTTGATTGATAGCCTTGCTGGGTACAGTATTCTTGGATTCAGACCTTTCATTTGCGTGACTTTGTATATTTTATTCCATTCCTTTCTTGCCTGATGTGTTTCTATTGAGAAATCTGTCGCTAGTCTGATGGCGGATCATTTGTAGGTAACTTTCTGTCTCTCTCTGGCTGCTTTTAAGATTCTTGCTTTGTCGTTGGTGTTTGCCAATTTAATTATAATGTGCTTTGGCGTCGGTCTTTTGGGGTTCATTTTGTTTGGGACTCTGTGAGCTTCTTGGATTTGTATGAGCTTTTTCTTCCCTTTATCAGGGAAGTTTTCTGTCATTATTTTTTCAAACAGGTTTTCTATTCCTTGCTCAGTTTCCTCTCCCTCTGGTACCCCTATTATGCGGATGTTGTTTCGTTTAGTGTTGTCGCAGAGTTCTCTTAGGCTCTCTTCCTGCTTTTTAATTTTTTTTTTTTTTAGAAGCTGCTCTGCTTAGGTATTTTTTTCTACCTTGTCTTCTAGCTCACTGATGCGGTCCTCTGCTTCTTCTAGTCTACTGTTGATGCTTTCTATTGAGTTCTTTATAGCAGTGATGTCATTTTTCATTTCTTCTTGGTTTTTCTTCATTTCCTCTTAGTTCTTACACATATTGTTGAATTTGTCTTCCATTCTTTTCATCCACCTTATGGCCATTTCTCTGAATTCTTTCTCTGACAGGTTGCTTGCCTCCATTGTCTCCATTTTGTTTACTTCCTTTTCTGGTGATGCCTGTTTTTCTTTCATATGTGGGCTGGTTCTTTGTATTACCATGATCTCTCTTCTCCAGATGTTTGGTTATGTAGTTATCTCTCTGCTGTGTTGATTTAAAGGCACAAAATATAACATAACAAGGCACAATGTACAAGGCACTGAACACAAATCTATTCATGATATTAATAACCTCAAATAAAGGTAACCACCCGAGCAAAGAGAATTAGGGGATAAGGAAGAAAGAAGAGAAAAAGATAAAAGATAAAAGGGTAAAAAAAGGAGTGCAAAAATGAAATTGGAAAAAGGGAGGAAAAAAGTAAGAGAGAAAAGGGAGAGAATGAAATAGAAGAGGGGATTAGAATATTTATATGGGGAGAAAACTCCAATAGAACCACCACTAATCCCAACCAATTCCAGCAACAGATCCCTGGAGATGAATGCAAACTAAAAACAAACACTAATATCAAGCGAGGCGAGGGAAAACAGAAGCACAAAAATAACCAGAGGGGAAAAAAACCAACAGGAAAATAAAAAGAAAAAGCAAAACAATCTCACAAACAAGCATAAAAAAACCAATATACTCAACAATCAAGCAAACATAACAAAACGACAGAGAGAAGAAAAAAAATTGGATAGAGAAAGATAAGAGAGAGGTGTATATGGATTTAGAGCAGGGGATTGGAAATTAGATATGTAAGTAGGGTGAAGTTTAGACAGGGGGTAAAAAGAAGGAATAGGGAAAATCTAAAGCAGGAATAGGGTAAGAGAAACAGGACAACAAAAGGGGAAAAGTGAGGAAAAGTGTTTTGGCATAAAGGTAAAGTTGAGGTAGAGAACAGGAACGGTGAAAATAGAATGTAGAACACTAATCCCAAAATAAAATAAAGAGAAAATAAAATGACACTTTAAAAAATGGTAAAATGGTAGTAGTAGTAGTAATAATAATGGTTAAAAATAAAAATGTAGTAATTAAAAAGGTAAAATCAGGTGATGAAAAAAGAAAAAAATAGTTTCTTAATTAAAAGGTGAAAAAAGAATTAAAAATAAAAATAAAAATGTACAGTAGTGAAGGTGCTTCTGGTCCTCTACTCTTCTTTCTGGGATGCCTTAGTCCTGCCAGGTATTCAGGAGAGTGTTGAATTTCCCTGAGATAAACTGTTTCTCTATGTTGTAAACCACAGTCCTGATTTTAAGGCAGGCCATATTTGTTTCCCAGACTGCCTTTATTTGTGTTTACAGTAGAGTCAGTTCGTGGATCAGCCCCTGGGTGGCAGTGTTTCTGGATTGACTTCCTAGGCTATAAGTCCTCTCTATCCAGAAGTGAGGGTTTATTTTCCCTATCGCACTTAAAACTGGTTTGGGAGAGTCGACTGTCCTAGAACTTGTTCTTTAATCGTTACTCCCACTCTGTCTCCCAGGTTCCACAAAAACAACTTTCCCCTGCAGTCTCTGCAAGTGACCCCAACTGGGCAATCCCATGTACTGGGTTTAATAATCAAACACAAAGATTTAAGGGGAAGAGAGAGAACAAGAGCCTGAGAAGTTGCGTGAATTCACAACCCCCCACCTTTCAGCTCTGTGCGCAGTCCCTTCTGTGCACCCTCTCTTCCCCAGTGCTAAGCAGCAGGCACACTGGCAAAATCCAAGGCTGCTTTTTTGCACCCAGTCCAAGTATGGGCTTATTTTTAGCGTTCCCTTCTGCCAGCAGCCCTGCGGGAGCCCTTCCACACTCGTGGATCATGCTGTCCCCAATGGCCACGGACTTTGTGGGGCTCAGATTTCCCCCGTGCACGTGCGTGCACGTTCCTCTCTCCTACCTGAATTGCAAACTGCACCTTTAGGGGAAATTTGACCTTTCCGTGGGGAGAAGCAGGGTTCCTCTAAGTTCATGTAGTTGTGCTGCTTGGGGTCCATTGTTTCCGGGTTAGTAGCCGATCTCTGGATGCCGTGGATGCCAGATCTTTGGATGCATACGCTTCTCTTCCAATAACCGCCACTCAAGATGGCACGTTCTCCACGGCTGAGCTGGCGCTCCAGGAGAGATTTCAGCTGCAGTCTCCAACTGTCCCCTTTCTCCGGGAGTCCTCTGCCTTTCCCGGCTGCAAACTGTCTCCCAGCTGAATATCTTCTGCTTATTAGGGCTGTATGTTAACCGTTTCAGCTGCTCACCATTATCTGCTCCTATACCTCTGCCATTTTCTTCTCTCCCAACATGATCTTTTTTTAAATAAAACTTTATTGTTCAGATTATTACAGTTGTTCCTCTTTTTTCCCCCCATAGCTCCCCTCCACCCGGTTCCCTCCCCCACCACCCTTACCCCCACCACCACTATCCTCATCCATAGGTATACAATTTTTGTCCAGTCTCTTCCCGCACCCCCCACACCCCCTTTCCCCTGAGAATTGTCAGTCCACTCCCTTTCTATGCCCCTGATTCTATTTTATTCACCAGTTTATTCTGTTCATCAGATTTTTTTATTCACTTGATTTTTAGATTCACTTGTTGATAGATATGTATTTGTTGTCACTTTGTTGATCATAATTTTTATCTTTACTTTTTCTTCTTCTTCCTCTTCTTAAAGAATACCCTTCAGAAGCATTTCTTATAATACTGGTTTGGCAGTGATGAACTCCTTTAACTTTTTCTTATCTGTGAAGCTCTTTATCTGACCTTTAATTCTAAATGATAGCTTTGCTGGGTAAAGTAATCTTGGTTGTAGGTTCTTCCTATTCATCACTTTGAATATTTCTTGCCATTCCCTTCTGGCCTGCATAGTTTCTGTTGAGAAATTAGCTGACAGTCATATGGGTACTCCTTTGTAGGTAACTAACTGTTTTTCTCTTGCTGCTTTTAATATTCTCTCTTTGTCTTTTGCCCTTGGCATTTTAATTATGATGTGTCTTGGTGTGGTCCTCTTTGGACTCCTTTTGTTTGGGGTTCTCTGAACTTCCTGAACTTGTAAGTCTATTTCTTTCACCAGGTAGGAGAAGTTTTCTGTCATTATTTCTTCAAATAGATTTTCAATATCTTGCTCTCTCTCTTCTGGTATGCTTAAAGTTGTCACAGAGGCTCCTTGCACTATCTTCATATTTTTGTATTCTTTTTTCTTTTTGCTTTTCTGGTTGGATATTTTTTGCTTCTTTGTATTTCAAATCTTTGACTTGATTCTTGTGATCCTCTAGTCTGCTGTTGGATCTCTGTATATTATTCTTTATTTCAGTCAGTGTATGCTTAATTTCTAATTGGTCCTTTTTCATATCCTTGAGGGTCTCACTATATTTCTTAGAGGTTTCTAGAAGATTCTTGAGTAGCCTTATAACCATGGTTGTGAATTCTATATCCAGTAGTTTGCTTTCCTCTATTTCTTTCATTTGTGAACTGTTTCTTTGTCTCTGAATTTTGGCTTCTTGATAGGGTGGCTTTGTGTGCTAGGTGTCCTATAGGGTCCAGTGGCTCAGCCTCCCTAATTACCTGAGGTAGACACTCTTGGTGCACCCCTTTGTGGGCTGTGTGCACAGTCTTGTTGTAGTTAAGCCTTGATTGCTGTTGGTATCACTGGGAGGAATTGACCCTCAGGCCAATTGGCCATGAGGACCAGGTGTGTCTACAATGGGAGAATTTCTGTACTGGAGACACCCTTATGGGGCACAACTTGCTTCAGTGGAGTTTTGGCGCTCACTGAGTCTGCCCCCTGAGTGTGTCCCTTATGGATGTGAAGAGTTGTAATCTGCATGGTCTCACTCTGACCACTGGGTACACTGGATCTTGGATCTCCAAGGAGGTGCAAAGTCAGCTACTGCCTGAGGCCACCCAGCAGGAGCTAGAGAGAGATCTGCAGATTCCTCCTCTTTGTTTGGGGTTTGGGGCTGCCCAGATGAGGCAGAGTTATGAAGCAATGCAGGCTGCTAATGAGCCTCAGGCCTTCTTTTGGAAGCTCTGGGGTTCTCTGACCCAGCTGAAGTTTGACAGATTTATAGGTGGAGAAACAACAGGCCATTCATATGCAAAAGCCTCTGCATACAGCTTGGGTGGCATTGTAAATTGGGTGGGGCAGGGTCTCAGGGAATCACCAGGGCAGAGCAAACAGCAATGGCTGCCAGTCAGCCCTGCCCCAAAGAGGCCCCTGGGTCTCTGTGTCCCGTGGCCCCATGCAGAAACAATGACCGCTGCAAGCACCTCTGAGAGAAAGCCACCCTTGTGTTCCGGCCCAATACCAGACAGTCCAGTTTCTTTCTGTATGAGTCTGGGTCACCAGATTCTCGCCTGAACTGGAGTACAGAGCAGTTGGGAGCTTGTATCTCCTTTCTGATTAAAAAAGACAACAGCATACCCAACTGCCAGCCCCTTTCACATGCGCCTCCATATCTCCATACTTCCACACCTCTGCACCTCCTACCAGACTCAATGTGCTTTTCTCTTTCCTTCTATTGTAGAATTTCCACTCAGCCAGCCTTCCTGTGGATCTGGATGATACTCATTTTGTCTTTTAGTTGTAGTTTTAATGTGGTTGTGTGCGGCAGCAAGTTCAGGTGTTTACCTATGCCGCCATCTTGGTTGTCCTCAAATAAAATCTTGATATCCCTCCCACCACACCCCAAATGGGAACAAAGATGGGCCACCATTAATACACATTTTACTAGGTAGAATTCTCTAGTAAACAGTTTCTAGTTCTCATTATGTCTATATATGAAAAAAAAAAAAGCACAACATAGTAAAAATGGATTCCACTGCCTAAATCCCGAGGATTCACATGATGAGTAAATTCATCAAAATAAATTTGGAAGAACACTACTTCAATTAACCATTTTTGGGTGGAGGAGTTTCCTTATTTTCCCTTAAAAATGGTGCAAAACAATGACACCACCAGATGCTGGCAAGGATGTGGGGGAACTACATCACACATATGTTGCTAGTGGGAATGTACAATGGAACAATCACTCTGGAATACAGTTTGGCAGTTTCTTCAAAAATTAAGCCTATACACACATATAATCCAGTAGTTGTACTATGCATTTTTCCAGAGAAATTAAGACTATGTCCACAAAAAAACTGTACATGGCCCTAACTGGTTTGGCTCAATGGATAGAGAGTCAGCATGTGGACTGAAGGGTCCCAGGTTCAATTCCGGTCAAGGGCATGTACCTTGGTTGCGGGCACATCCCCAGTAGGAGGTGTACAGAAGGCAGCTGATCGATGTTTCTCTCTCATTGATGTTTCTAACTCTCTATTCCTCTCCCTTTCTCTCTCTGTAAAAAATCAATAAAATATATTTAAAAAACTGTACATGATTGTTTATAGAAATGTCATGAGCTGAAAACAACCAAGATGTGCTATAGTAGGTAGATGGTTCAACAAGGTGTGATATAGCAATAACATGGAATAGGAGAGAGAAAGAGAAAGAGAGAGAGATTGCTACATGATACTGTTGCATGAATAGATCTCAAGGGCATCGTGCTGATGGGGGAAAAAAGCCAGTCTCGAAAGATTACATACTTTTATACAACATTTTGTAAATGAGCAAAGTATTGATATAGAGAAAAAATTATGCTTAACAGGTTAGGGATAGTAAGGGAGCAGGTGACTATAAAGGACTTGCATGAGGCAGATATATATATTAATGGGATAGTTCTACATTCTGATTGTGGTGGTCATTTCAGAAATATACACATGTGATAAAAAGAAAAAGAAATACTGTACACACACATTGTACCATTGTGAACTGGGTGATTTTGACATTTAACTACTGTTACATAAAATGTAACTGGGGGAAGCTGTGTAAGAGTACACAGCACCTCTCTGTTCAATCTTTGAAACTTCATGTGATTCTATAATGATTTCAAAAAATAAAAATGGGTACAAGCCAAATGTCTGAGACCTCTGGTAGAATCTTCTACATTCTCTACAACAAAACACCACTTTCACATTTTAATGGCCCCAACAGTAAGCATAGTACTTATTTTATCCGGGGACTTTGAAAACAAAGATGAGACAATCACACAGAAAATTACACTTTGTCTTTATCCCAGAGATTGGCATTTCTTTCCCATCCACCTTCATCCCATCTCATGGCCTTTAAGTTTTGACTTTACAATTCTCCTCTCAGTGACCTACACTCTATTCCAAAATCACCCTCCCCCACTGTGAGTTAATGAGATTTTCAATGCAAGGGAGATTTTTTAGCAGAAAAGCCTTCCAAATTCTGCTCTTAGCCATCTCCTGCTCATGCTGCACCACACAGACACCCCTCTCATAACACCCCAGCTTCAACACCTCAGTACCTCACTTCATAAAATAAATGTCCCAGGAGGACAGCTAACATTTGCAAAGTACTTTGGTTTACAAAGGACTGGTACACAAGGGATCTCATGATGCTTGTTAGACTGGAGAATACATAAAGCAGGAATCTCTTTTCATCCCCATTGTAGAGATGAGGTAACTTGGACCCAGTGAAGTAACTTCTCAAGTTCAATAGAGGCAAATGGTTAAGTTGAAAAATCAGATGGAATGTCAAAATATTCCATCAGAATTAAAACCCCATTCCCAATCTGGTAATAAACATTTGATAACAGGAAACGCTGACAGTGGTCGGCAAACGGCGGCTCGTGAGCCACATGCGGCTCTTCGGCCCCTTGAGTGTGGCTCTTCCACAAAATACCACGTGTGGGTGCGAATGTACAGTGAGATTGAAACTTCGTGGCCCATGGGCAGAATTTGGTATTTTGTGGAAGAGCCACACTCAAGGGGCCGAAGAGCCGCATGTGGCTCACAAGCCGCAGTTTGCTGACCACTGCATAGAAGGCAAATAGTTGATTCAACTGATCCCATCTAAAGCAGAGGTTCTCAAAGGCTTGTCTAATCCTGATAGCAGTAATATGACTAGTGGTTCTAAATAGAGCTTTCAAAATAAAAAGTCAGTATGCACCTGTATGTGGTTAAAGAATCAGCTGGCATGGCAAGGACTAGAAAGAAAGCAGATTGTTTACTTCAGCTAGCTTTACTGCTTTATGCAACTCCCCAGCCCAAGTCTGCGAAGAAAGGCACAATCATGGTGCTATAACCAAGGCTGAATTCAATTTAATTCTATTGGATCCCTAGCTCTCCCTCATCTTGGCCAAGAAAAAGAACAAACACCATAGCAGGAAACATCATTATGACCTGATTTTTAATTTTGTGATTCTAATCCTTTCCAGCTGGAGCACGGCTGGGATTTGTCAACCCTTGACCAAAGTACCGGTAATAATAATAAAAAAAAAGCTACATAATTGGAAAAATCATGGAAAATTAGTCACATGAAAGATAGTACTTTTGAGAGCAGCCAACAGAAATGCAGATCAAATGACTCCACGATCCTTACACCAGAAGAATAGTTCTCAGAACAAAAGTTTGAGAACCTGACAATACACAAATAACACAGCAAAGTACTTTTATTATGAAAAGTAGAAGAGGAAGTAAAACTCCTGATCTTAAAGCTGCTGAACATTACATAAACATTTGTTAGTCATAATCTACTTTTTCATTCAGAGTTCCTCCCCCCATTGTGCCCCATTTCTCATAGGATTAGGCTACTGCAGGACAAATAAAAGGGTAGATTATGAAATTCTTACCAGCAATATATCTTAGTTCTACAGTGGTTTTGCCTTCTCCAGTTAATTCTGTTACTTCACAAGTGTAGTTTCCTGGGACAGCATCGCTCTTGTCCATCATCAAAGAGGCTTTGCCTGTTAGCAGTGCGTCTGGTACGATGTATGCACTCGAAAAGTTACTGTTGGGGCTGGATTCATTTTTATCTCCATCATAGAAGAAAATGTGTTTATTTCTGAATTTCCACTCTACAAACATTTCTTTAAGGTTCTTTGCCCCCGCATTGGTGACTAAGCATGGGATGATGAGAAGAGTTTCATTGCAAATGGAGTATTCTACAGATTCAATTGTAGTAAATAGTAGCTGAGTTTTAACTGGAAAAGAAAAAGAAAATAGTTTCAATTCATTATAGGTTTCTATAGGGTAAGGTCTTAGGATGTTACAAATCCTTAAGATAAAAGAGCAATGCTTTAATTGTCCCCTTAAGTAAGCAGTGCAGCTACAGAGAGAAGGCAGGCCAGGTGAAAAAGTGAAACAAGTTATTAACATGCACATGAAGCAGAGTAAGTTCCATCTTGTATAAAAACTGCTGTTTGAAATTCTCTGCTATTGTTAGGTAGTTCCTTGTTCTGCAAACTCTGTCATTTTTAGACAGTCTCATATTCTGTAGAATAACTGTTTTAGTTTGAATAATAGAAAAAGATAAAAATTTAACTGTCTGACCTTGCAAGCTAGACCTCTAATGTAATGGACTAATACTGATAATAATTCCCATATTCTTATGCCAAATGTTCGTTATTTATGTACCCAAGATTACAAACTGTCTGTAACAATAACTCACACAGAGCCCTTTGTAAAATCTGAAAAGAGCCCAAAAGGTATAAATACGGGAAACTTCCTCTGTGTCTTTGCTCAGAGATTTGGAAGAAACACCTCCCTCTGGGCCGAGCTCAATAAACAACTCCCAATTATTTGGCTCATTAAGGCGTCTTGTATCTCACTCGCTGATTTACGACACAACACACAGATGGCAGACACCATTGTAACTATTCCTTATTCATTGTCAGTAATACAAAGTATACATTACAAAGAGTATTGGGACTACATTCAGCAACGTGTATTGGAACATGCAGTTGTATATTTGGCTTCAGAAGCTTTGAAGTAATCATTGTTGCTCACTGATGTATGTAGAAAAATATTGTCCTTACCATGGAAAATTTTTGAACAGAAAATCAAACCAAATATTGTATTCAGTCTCAACTTCTATGTACTGCCTCCAAACAGAACTTGCTAAACCCATATGAAGTTTATCTCTATATTTATGTTGCATTTCCAAGCAATGTGGTGAGCTATCCTGTACTTTAATATAAAAAGGAAATCGGATGAATCACATCGTATCTTTCCTCTAAGATGGGAAGCCTTGGAATGCTAAGGAGAAAAAAAAATTCTCTGGCTTTATCCCATTGCAAAATACAGACAGCAATGGACATTTGGTATGCAAATACTATAAAGAGTTATATATCATTGAAGGGCTTTTTCTAACTCCCACAATTCATTGAAACTACAGAACAACAATTTCCAAATGCATATTACAGGTATTCCTTCCTCCTAAAACCATAAACCACTCAACATAAAGCTAAGAAACAGTTGAAATCAAAACAGATATTGCTAATAAGTAGGTATATTCTACTAAACACTTCTCAATATGATAAACTACCAGTTGTCTTATGAAACAGGGGTTGGGAAGGTAATTGCAATCACTCATCCTTCACCTAAAATGTGCAAGATTATGGATAAATTGCAGTTCTCTTCCATATATTCCAGCCATTTATATAACTCTTCTAAGTAGTTAATTGAATTTTCCCTGAAAAAACACAGCACTAACAAATATCAATAACAGCTTTATTAGTTCATCGTTACAATTCTTTCCTTCTATACAAATTGGGAATAAAACCCAGGGTTATAACATGTTATTATTCTAGGAACACAGTATTTGGTAAATGCCCATCGAGTTGAATGCTAGGATACATAGTGAAATGTATCTGGACAATGTTCAGAAAGCCTGAGTATAAATTCTACCTGTCACTTGTCAGTGTGTGACCGTAAGCAATTCTCATAACTTTTCTAGGCCTTGGTTTACTCTTTGCAAGTAAGAGGATCATAAATGAACACCAGACTGCTTCACAGAATTTTGGCGAGTATCAAAGGAGCAAATACATGGACAAGTGCCCTCTCACAAATGCTGTGCTGTACATATGCAGGTAATACCCTAAAAACAGGACATAACAGCATTTTTATTTATTTATTTATTTTTAAATTCTTTATTATTTAAAGTATTTCATGAGTCTCCTTTTTTCCCTCATTGATGTCTTCCTCACCACCCGCTTCTCCAAGCGCAAGCCCTCCTCCTCCCGCCCCCCTTTCTCTCCCCACCTACTGTCTGTGGCCATTGGCTTTGCTCATAAAACAACATTTTTATACAATGATCTAAACCTTCTCTGATTGGGAGATGTAAATTGTTATGTTTCTGGGAATTTGCAGTCTGAACCAAGCTTGTGGTTCACAAGCTCACTTCTGCCCAGTTCTCTACACTTCTAGCTATCCCTGTACTAGGAAGCCTCAGGCAAAACCTGGACTTTTAATTGTGTTTTTCAAAATCATGGGGTTCTAAATTATTTCCCCCGAGGTAGAAGCATTGAGGGGGAAGCTACAGTGCACAACAGGGAGAGAAGAAAGTGGTTGTGATGTTGGAATTAGAAAAGAAGGAAAGTGTCAGAAAAATGGTGCACAATTTTGAAATAGACAAAAGGGTTAGTGGGGATCTGGGCATCGACTGACAGATCCTTTGGGAATATCTGATTTTGTAGGGGCCTGTGCCTTTCACTGTTTTGATTTTAAGTTGTAGAACTCTGATAATAATGCAAATTACTCCTGCCCATAGAGAGAGAAATAAACTTTGTTCTGCAATTGATTTCCACCTGGTGGAAAAGACAGTTGAAAAATTACATTTTATTTCACTAAGGAAGTTGACCAATTGCATATATTCATTAATTCATTTCAGCATTACTGATTGCCTATATGTGTCTCTCTTCTCCCAATGTTCTTTAAAAGCAAACATGGTCTTACCATGTTGCTATCTTGCTTATTCAACAATTTCATAACTTATGCTTAGAGAATGGATTTCCTGCAGAATACAGGAAGTGCTAATTGCACTGCATTATTTGTTGTAATATACACAAATTTAAAGCTGAAGCCATTTAAATAGAATTAGTGCTCTTAATAAAATTTACCTCCATAAGCCATAACTTGAATAACCCTTGGACTATCTACACTAATAAAAGAGAAACATGCAAATTAACCATCACTCCGCCACTCAGCTACACCCACAAGCCATACCAACCAGCCAATCAGGAGCGAGTATACAAATTAACCCAACTAAGATGGCTGTGGCCACGGAGCTGGTGTGAGCAGGAGGCTTGGGTTGTCCTTGGCGATGGAGGAAGCCAAGTTTCCCGCCTGGCCTGGCTGGCCCTGGGCTCTGCTCAAGGCTACAATGTTTCAATTATAGAAGAAAAATAAATCCTAGAAACCTGCTTCTAGCCTGCTCTGGCCTCCACTCAAGGAGGCACTGAAAAAAAAAGAAAAAGAAAAAAGAGAGGCTGGGAGCTTGGGTCACTGGGGTGCGTGGCCAGCCTGAAAACGGCCCTCAGCCCCTCACCAAGTCTGGCCATACCCCAGTGGAGTGAGGGTTCCCACTGGGGGGCTTGGCCATTCTGAAAACAGCCATCAGCCCCTCACCCAGGCTGGCCAGGACCCCAGTGTGGACCCCACCCTGATCTGGGACATCCTTCAGGGCAAACCAGCCGGACCTCACCCGTGCACCAGGCCTCTATCCTATATAATAAAAGAATAATATGCAAATTGACCCTAATAGCAGAACAACTGGGAATCACTGATCACTATGACACTGACCACCAGGGGACAGACGCTCAATGCAGGAGCTGCCCCCTCGTGGTCAGTGTGCTCCCACAGGGGGACCTCTGCTCAGCCACAAGCCAGGCTGACGGCTGCCAGCACAGTGATGGTGGCGGAAGCCTCTCCTGCCTCCTCAGCAGAGCTAAGGATGTCCGACTGCAGCTTAGGCCTGCTCCCTGCTGGCAAGTGAACATCCCCTGAGAGCTCCCAGGCTGCCAGAGGTATGTCTGACTGCAAGCTTAGGCCCACTCCCCTGGGCCTAAGCCAGCTGGCAGACATCCCCCAAGGGGTCCCAGACTGAGAGGGCACAAGACGGGCTGAAGGATTCCCCCCATCACGAGTGCACAAATTTTTGTGCACCAGGCCTCTAGTAATAAATAAAAAAGTGTAGTCCAAAAATGTACTGTACCAACTGCTGACCAC
>NW_005871115.1:4561268-4563805 GCF_000147115.1 Myotis lucifugus
GATTGAGTCCATCAGTGATGCCAGATGAGAAGCCAGAAGCTTCTAATAATTCTCCACCTTAAAATTGACCTGCAACCCCAGCAATCCACACTTCCCTCTCCTCTCACCCCCATTTCTCCTCTTCAGAAATGAATCCCTTTACCTTGAAGGTAGTTTCTATTTTTGCCTCCCCACCCATCAATCTCCTCAAGGACTTTCCTAGTTGATTATCAGCCTCCCACATGCCCCTATTCCATTTACATAAGTTTTGCTTTTGTTTGTTTTAAATACTTAAAAACATGTCAAATATTCACGAACTTTAGGAAAATCCTCATAGCTCTCTATCTTGTCCCTAGGAACATCTTATCTAATAATAGACAAACATGGTAATTGACTGTACCTTCGCTACGCCTCCCATTGGCTAATCAGCATGATATGCAAATTGACTGCCAACAAAGATGGCGGCTAATTTGCATACTGCAGGCAGGGAGGGACAGCACGAGCCACCAGCGCACCACCATCCAGGGCAGGCCCGGCCCCACCTTGCCACTGGGGACCCGATCGGCGGGTCCCGGGCGACTAGGCAGCCCCGCCCAGAAGCCCCAGGACCTGGCCCCGCCTTGCTGCCCAAGATCCAATCAGGTCCCCATTGGCAAAGCAGGTGGGACACAGAAGCCCCAGAAGCCAAGACAGATTATGAGAGTGAATCAAAAACAAAACCCACTTTAAATATAAAGACACATATAGATTAAAAGTAAATGAATTAAGCTGAAGCCTGTTTTGCTCAGTGGATAGAGCATTAGCCTGTGGACTGAAGGGTCCCAGGTTTGATTCCAGTCAAGGGCATATACCTCAGTTGCTGGCTTGATCCCTAGTCCCTATCAGAGCATGTGCAGGAGGCAACCAATCAATGTGTCTCGCCCTTTCCTTCACTCTCTCTAAAATTCAATGGAAAAATATCCTTGGGTGAAGATTAACAAAAACAAAGTAAATGGATTAAATAACATTAAAGAGATTATAAGAAAAATATATTCCAAATTTTCATAGTTGTATAATGGTTATGTTTAAATTATTAACATCTAAGAAATTGGGTGAAGGGTACATATAATATGCTGTAGTATTTTATAGTTTTTTTTTTACATGTATGAGATTATTTTAAATTAAAATATTAACACATTGTTTTCGGGTAGTTTTATCGCGTGCTAACAGGTGGCTCGGGCCATTTGTGTCCTGCGCTCTACTACTTACAGTCAATGTAAAATGTATAAATACATTTCCCGCATACAATGTGTTAAAAAATTAAAAATTAAAAAAATATTAATTGAAATGTATCTGCAGTACATGAAAAATCTCCTAATTGCTTCTAGCATAATTTATTAAATTGTGCTAAAATTTACAAGGGTTCAATTTAAAAATATCTTTATTCTAAATGATATAATAGAAAATATATAATAGTGCAGTTATAAGCACTTATCTGAAAATAAAAATTTAAAGAAGTGAATTTAAAGAAGGGATTAGCCAAAGAAAATATATGCACAACCCATGGACACAGACAATAGTATGGTGATGGCCAGAGAGAAGTGGGGGGCAAGAGCTGGGTAGAGGGGGCAAAAAGGGGGGAAATAGGGACATCCTATATAATAATAGTAAAAGGCTAATATGCACATTGACTGAACTGCAAAATGACTGGTTGCTATGATGCGCACTGGCCACCAGGGTGCAGATGCTCAATGTAGGAGCTGCCCCCTGGTGGTCAGTGCACTTCCATATGGGGAGTGCCACTGAGCCAGAAGCTGGCTCATGGCTGGCCAGCAAAGTGGTGGTGGCAGGAGCTTCTCCCACCTCCGTGGCAGCACTAAGAATGTCCAACTAACGGTTTAGACCCGATCCCTTGGGGGCCTAAGCCTTTAGTCATACATCCCCCAAGGGCTCCCTGGCTACCAGAAGGATGTCTGACTGCAAGCTTAGGCCTAATACCCCGGGGAGTGGGCCTAAGTCGACAGGTGGACATCCCCCAAGGGGTCCTGGACTGTGAATGGGTGCAGGCCGGGCTGAGGGACCCCCCCACCCCACCAAGTGCACAAATTTTTGTGCACCAGGTCTCTAGTAAAATTAAAAAAAGTACTTTTTTACTTTGTTTCATTTGTTAAGTCTCTGCCACCTGGCTGTCATCTCTCCACTCAGCTTTACTACAACAGCTCTTTCACAGCCACCAACAATCCCTTGTGAAAAATCGCATCTATATGGTTCATTTTCTATCTCAGCTTCTCTAGAGTACTTGAGCCAGTGGGCAGCTCCTTCCTTGTGCCTGTCCCTTGGCCTCTAAATCTCTGGATTCTGAATTTCCTTCTACTGCTCTGTTCACCCATCCCAGCTTCCTTTCCTTATTGAAACCTATTCCGGAATTCATAATAATGATTAGTGTTCCTAAAGGCTTCATAGTCAGCACTGCCTCCCCCTCCCCAGTATTTACACATATTCATGGTTCTAACTACCTACACACTTTTATTTATCCAGGTCCCACCTTTCTCCTCAAGACGTGGGAAAGCCAACTGTGT
>NW_005871115.1:4568319-4601001 GCF_000147115.1 Myotis lucifugus
CCAATTAAGGATAAAAACAATAAAATTCCTGCTACCATTTAACCGCACTTTATGTTATTAAGAGGCCTAGAGTCTGAAATTTGTCTCTGTGTCCAGGAAGGCCTTGCAAAATACTTGGAGCATAGTGAGGGGGCATATAGTTGGCTTGAAACAGAAAAAAAAAATGATAGACCTTGCACTTGCCTTGTCTTTTAACCCATAAATGTGACATACATTGAAACATGCATAAATATTCTCAGTCCCTGGGTTGACCAGATATGGAGTCATATACAATTGCTCCATGGGTATGGAAGGTAGTAGAGAAGGGTGTAGCTTCTAATTCCTGTTTCACCTCCACATAACCACACAGAGGGGAAATCCAGGTTCTACTGATTCAGTCTAGGTCTGTCAGAATCAAAATTCCTGGGTGGAATAGTATTACAATGAGTTCAGCAAAATTGACTCTACACTATTATTCCTTTTCTTTTATCATAGAACAAATATCTGCACTAGTACAAGTGAAAGTAGCTTCATGACCACCTGAGTGCATTGTATTAGGCACAAGATATAAAAATATGGAATTTTTAAATCTTGAATAAAAAGTTATGCAAAACCTAAAAGTTATGTAAATGGCTTTATAAAAATTGTGTCACAAAAATAACATTAATATATGAAAAGCAATGCCTATACTAGCCATAGTTGAATCGACATTAAGGAATACCAACAGTTTTAATAATATAAGTGATAATTTTGGATTCAGAATATTTATCAATTAAAAAACACATATTTTTCATCTTTAGAAAGTAGCCTTTCAAATCTCCATTAACATCTAAGTGGCAGATAAAACATCTGCCAAAGTACAGATGACAGCATGAGCAAATGTCCTAATAGTAGGCATCCCAAGGATAATATGCAAATTGTCCCCTCCACCAGGAGTTCCAGCCTAGTTTGACCAGGGGGCATGGGGCCTGATAACAGCCCATGGCTCCTCCCTCTGGCCAGCTCCAGTCCTGATTGGGCTCCCCACACCCAGATCACAGGCAAGGGCGCCGGACCCCACCCATGCACAAATTATTGCACTGACCCTCTAGTTTATTATAATGCTTTAACACACTGCCTCTAACATACTGCTGGGGCAGCTCCATAAATAAGGTCTTTTAAATATGCAATTACTTCCTTAAATAGAATCATGTGTTTAAAAGTAATATATTTTTAGGAGAAAAGAAAACATCTTATTTAAAGCAAGCCAAATTAGTACTATAATTTGACAATAAACTTGTTTTTTAATCATGTGTACCCTTGATTTTAAAAACTCACTTTGAACAATCATTCAACTACTAACAGTTCATATACTTACTCATTATTTGAGTAAGGTTTTATTTACCAGTTTTTGAATTCCACTGAAAATGTTGATGTGCTTTTAATCAAAGTATAAGTTGACATATGGGGCATGGGGGAGGGAAGGAGCATAATAATTCATCCTGCATCTTGTAAACCAATACAGGGGGTTAGAGTTTGCTGTAATTAGATGGAATGGGCATTGTAGATAACTTATTTTACTACAAAGGTCAACTGAAACTGTAGTGGCTACCAGTAAATGGCATTTGACTACCAGTCATTTATAAATGAATCGGAAAGTGTTGTGTAGGAAATTAAATGAGTGGCTGGGGCAGGGCTTGCCTTGGGGTCCTGAACAAGTGTTGGACCAACTTTCCCTTCAGACCTCCTCTCTATGGGCAACCCAGCAGGCTGACAGTTGGCAGGTTTGGACCTGCCTGTATTGGGCCCAAGCTCAGAGGAAAAGGACATGACCTCAATGCCAATGTGACCTTCCTGGAACTCTGGACAAATTATAATAATATTTGCATTTTAGTTTTGACCCCACCCCCTGTGGGTTTTCTGTATACATTATGGGTAAGGGCATGCCCAGAAGAAAGATAGTTTAGTCAATCATCCCTGAATGCAAATGAAAGGCTCCACACATACAATCCCTCTTTAGAACCCAGGAGCTGTGGGCCATGCTCTCTCTAGCATGCACTCCATCTCCAGGGAGCAATCCCATGCCATTCCCTTCCCCTTGCTTTCCCCACAGGCACATAGCCCCTAACCCAGCGGTTCTCAACCTGTGGGTCGTGACCCCTTTGGGGGTCGAACAACACTTTCACAGGGGGCACCTAAGACCATCGGAAAACACATATATAATTACATATTGTTTTTGTGATTAATCACTATGCTTTAATTATGTTCAATTTGTAACAATGAATTTGGGGGTCACCACAACATGAGGAACTGTATTAAAAGGTTGTGGCATTAGGAAGGTTGAGAACCACTGCCCTAACCTCTAAAGGACCCCATGACACTTGCATCCAGGGGAGAAATGGGCAGCTGCAGCTCATCCTGGTCTCACCCCCAGAACGTGTCTCCAAGTCCCCCTTTCCTCTGACTTCCCATGAGCTACAGCAGACCTGCCATTGGCTGCTCTCACCATTTTGTCTTCCACATTCTGACTGGCGCCTCATGTGGAATGTATTTTCAATAAACCCCATTTTGCTTTACTTTTATTTTCTGTTGACCTTAAACTCTTTTCTGCATCGATGAAAAGAACCAAGGTCCCAGGCAGTAACCCCCACTGGTAACAAAACCAAAATCAAAGTCTGTGTACAAATGACCATAAAAGACCATGGACTGTCTTCCTCCTTCTGTAGTCTAAACTCAGTCTCTCAAATACTTTATTTTATAACTTCTTGTGCTCTAAGGCTGTTAGCATCTCTTCACAGGTGCCCTTTTATAACTAAATATTAAACACACACAGAAGTCCATTGGTTTTTATACAACAATTAACACAGCTCTAGTGCATAAGGCCTGTATTCTGTTTTTCTTTTTTAGGTTATTAACTAAGTATACTAAAACACCATAAATTCTGAATTCTATGACTCTATTGGGACTTGATCACATTAATATTATATGTAAATGAGTGCTAATTACACATGATCCTAACTATTACTAACAGAATTCCTATCCCCAATAGTACAATTCTAGCAATTCTTTTTAATCTACTTGAAAACAGTACATGATTTATCATTTTTTTCTTCAGAATAGCTTTTGATGCCTACAGTCTGATTTAGTGATATTACATCATAATTTATAATCTGATTCAATATGATTTCTCAACTGAAAACAGGTTTCTGAAAGCAGTATTATTTTAGTTATTTTGATAGCAACAGCAATGAGCCATTAATGATAATGACAGGAAACACTACTTTATCTAACATCAACCCTTCAGATAACAGACATAGTGATTATAAACAGCTTCAATGTCCCAGGATTTTCGGAGAATGGGGAAAGTGGTAACAGGGTCTTAAGAGCATCTTGATGATTCCTACAGCCAGTCGGCCTGGTGGTCAAATCCCTCTAGTGTTAACTACAACAATTAAGGCTTGGCTAGAACAAGACTGCGCACAAAGACCACAAGGGGGTGCACCAAGAAAGCATAAAAGATGCGGAGACAAAAAAACATGACAGAAATGGAGGATATGGAGCTAAAAATCGCAATTTTGAGGGCTTGCTATAAACTTGAGCAGAGCCTCACGAAAACTAATGAGACCCTCGATGCTACGATAAAGAAATTAGAAAGTAAGCATACACGGACTGAAATAAAGAATATTATACCCAATAGCAGACCAGAGGAGCACAAGAATCAAACCAAAGATTCGACAAAAAACACCCAACTGGAAAAGCAAAATGAAAAAAGAATCCAAAAGTGTGAAGATAGTGTAAGGAGCCTCTGGGACAGCTTCAAGCGGACTAATATCAGAATTATTGGGGTGCCAGAAGATGAGAGACAGCAAGATATTGAAAACCTATTTCAAGAAATAATGGCAGAAAACTTCCCCCACCTGGTGAAAGAAATGGACTTACAGGTCCAAGAAGCGAAGAGAACCCCAAACAAAAGGAATCCAAAGAGGACCACACCAAGACAGATCATCTTTAAAATGCCAAGAGCAAAAGACAAAGAGAGAATCTTAAAAGCAGCAAGAGAAAGAGACTCAATTACCTACAAGGGAATACCCATACGACTGTCAGCTGATTTCTCAACAGAAACTTTGCAGGCCAGAAGGGAATGGCAAGAAATATTCAAAGTGCTGAATACCAAGAACCTACAACCAAGATTACTTTATCCAGCAAAGCTATCATTCAGAATTGAAGGTCAGATAAAGAGCTTCACAGATAAGGAAAAGCTAAAGGAGTTCATCACCACTAAACCAGTATTACACGAAAGACTGAAAGGTATCCTTTAAGAAGAGGAAGAAGAAAAAGGTAAAGATACAAATTGTGAACAACAAACATGCATCTATCAACAAGTGAATCTAAGAATCAAGTGAATAAATAATCTGATGTACAGAATGAACTGGTGATTATAATGAATCAGGGACATAGAAAGGGAATGGACTGACTATTCTTGGGGGGGAAAGGGGAATGGGAGATGCGGGAAGAGACTGGACAAAAATCGTGCACCTATGGATGAGGACAGTGGTGGGGAGTGAGGGCGGAGGGTGGGGCGGGAACTGGAAGGAGGGGAGTTATGGGGGGGGGGGGGAAAGAGGAACAAATGTAATCTGAACAATAAAAATTTAATTAAAAAAAAAAAGAGCATCTTGAAAATAGCCAAAGTCACAGGCTTTATGAACAGCACAGGGAGGCTAATAATCAGTTTAAATGTAATTAAGTCTAAATTCTAAAATTAAATATAACAATTGCTTGTTACTATTACTCAAACTCAATTTGAATCTTAGAAAAAGTTAACAAAGTGGTCTTTGCATGTGAAATGTGACAGGCATAATGTATAGAGACACACATACACAAAAATCACATGCTTTCCTCAGTTTTTATGGAGCACACGTTTCTAAAAAATAATAGGTTCCAAAAGCTTGGGACCTAAATGCCTTTGGTGTAGAAAAACACCAAATTCCACTTGACTGCAAGTTGTCTTCCTATTTCTAGCGAAATCCATTGCAGCTAAACTGGTCCCCAAATACAGGGGGACTGGAATGTGCTCTTTGGACTGTTTTACAGTGGTTGGTGGGGCGGGAGGTTGAGAGAGTTTCCAGGAAGTCTATTTCTAGGGTTTAATAAACTAAATAAAGGGGGGGGGGGAGACGACAAATTCTTCTGAATAAATGGTGTGTTGGAAATGAAACTTAACTGTATCAGTTATGTCTCCTTTACTTCCTATCTTGATGTGGGAGGGCAAACAGGAAAAAACAAACAAACAAAACATCTTGCAGGCTTGCCAAAATGCGCACTTCCATTTCATGAAGCCAGGCCCTCCCACTGCCCCAGCTTCATCTCCAGTGCATTTAAGCCCCTAGGAGGTAAGAGGGGTGTGAAAGAGGGGGACCCTAACAGCTGCCACCCACTGGCCTTTGATCTAGCCCTTTCTCTCAAGTTAATTACCAGGCGAGGTGTGCGGTGTGGAGTCTTCCTGGTGTAACTGAAGGGGGAGAGTGCAGGACAGAGATGAGCCCTCTGTCACCCTGGGAAGATGAAGAGGAGGGAGAGGGGGAGGGAAGGGAGAAGGGAAGGGAAAGAAGCCCCTGAGTACCAGTTGGCCTCCAACTTTCCCGCTCAGGCGTGCAGGGCCCAGGCGTCCTGCACCAGCCACCCTCTCCAGGGAGCTGCGGGGCCAGCATGGCACAAGGCAAACCCCCTGGTGGCAGGGAGGAGGCGGAGACTCCATCCACAGAGCCACTCACCTAGGCTCTCCCAGTCCAGCAGCAGCAGCAGCACCAACAGGGACCACATTGCGCTCCCTAAAGGGCAGCCACTGATGCGCCCTCACCGCCAGGGCAGCATCTGGAACAGCCACCAGCCTCACAGTCAGAACCCTATGTTGCTGCCTGTCACAAGCAGGACCCATGCCCCAGGCTGCTGGCCGAGTTCTGAAGCTCTGGACACTGATACCTGCTCCCAGTCCCCCCAATGTTGCTGCCAGATTCAGGGACTCCTCCTCATTCCCAGAGGCTCCTGGGAGACCCACCACCACCATCCTCACACTAGGGTTGGCCCCCTCTCCATGAGAGGCTTGGAGTGTGTTCCTTCCCTCACTGAGTCTTCATTGTCCCCGCCCCTCTCCAAGGTTCCTGTCCTCCTTCTTGCTCCATCCTGGGCCCCAGGATCCTCCCTCCACTGTCCTCTCCTGTTTGAAAAAAATGAATTCAAAATGTGGCTACAAGCCACAGTATAAACAAGACCGTATTTAAATAAAAAGAAAGAAATGGAATTTATTGGAGTAAAATTGGTTCCCAAAACTATACAGATTTCAAGTGTACAACTCAATGAAATATCATCTACACTCTGCATCCTTCTGTCACCATTCCCTCTTCCCTCTGACAACCTCCACCTACACTCCACTCCCCCCTACCCCCCGCGGCCCCCTTTACCTCTGGCTATCACCACACAGTGGTCTCTGTTATGCTTATAGAGCTTTTGATTAATCCTTTCACTTCCTTTCAATATCTCACTGAATGACACAGGCACAACATTCAAACTGAAGCAAAAGATCTTGTAAAACTGCCAGTAACATTTATCCTAAATGATGAACTCTCTTGTCACAAAGTCAGTCTCTGGTGGCTACTCTAATGGGCTGCATAGCCTGTCTGCTCCTTTGGCTGTTTTTCTCTTACCTGCTGGAGAAGAAAGCAATTTCCCACCACAATACCCCACTTCTCCAAATCCTCTACCCATGGCATCTCCTCCATCAACCCCATCCTCATAGTAATAAAATCCAGGAAATAACATTTCCACTCTCAGTGCATTATATACTATGTAACTTTTCATGGTTTCCTTGTGTAAACTTCTTTCCCTCAACATATCATTTCTTTAAAATCAGAGTATTTTAAGTATTCCCTCCACTAAGACTTCCCATTCAACAAGGTAAACAGAAGGAGTTTAATAAATGTGTTGATGTGACTGGAGGCAAGCATTGCTCCAGTGAAATTTGAATTTTATTTTTTATTTTTTATTTTCTTTAAATATATTTTATTGATTTTTTACAGAGAGGAAGGGAGAGAGATAGAGAGAAACATCGATGAGAGAGAAACATCGATCAGCTGCCTCCTGCACATCTCCCACTGGGGTGTGCCCACAACCCAGGTACATGCCCTTGACCGGAATCGAACCAGGGACCCCTCAGTCTGAAGGCCGACGCTCTATCCACTGAGCCAAACCGGTTTTGGCTGAATTTTATTTTTTAATGATTAAAAAAAGAAAGGAAAAGAGACATCACTAACACAATGGTTCATAATTATGGTGGTCATGATGTGAATGGCCACTTAAGACACACTGAGGCTACCAAAGGGACTGTTGGATTCTCCTCCAACTGCTGCTTATATGGATACTAGTAGCCCGGTGCATGAAATTCGTGCACATTAAAAGGGAATTAATTGCCCTAACCAGTTTGGCTCAGTGGATAGAGCATCGGCCTACGGACTCAAGGGTCCCAGGTTCGATTCCAGTCAAGGGCATGTACCTTGGTTGAGGGCACATCCCCAGTGGGGAGTGTGCAGGAGGCAGCTGATCGATGTTTCTCTCTCATCGATGTTTCTAACTCTCTATTCTGTCACCAACAATGGCTTCTTTTGGCTTCAGAGGTACTTTGTTCCAATAGTTGGTCTTTAAACATATTCTCTCCTCCCTGCTGTCAGGGGCAAGGGTGCAGGTGAATAGGATTGCTAGCTGGCAGGCCCCGGACAGCAAACTGGTCACCTGTCGATTCCGTGAGGAAAGGGGCTCCCTCCTCCCTCCTGTCAGAGTGCGGGGTGCAGGGGAATGGGGTTCCTGGCTGGCAGGCCACAGACAGCAAGCTATCCAACAGCAGATTCTGTGAGGAATGGGGCTCCCTCCTTTCTACTGTCAGGGTCTGGTTTGAAGGTCGGACATGCCCCCTGTTGGGCCAGACCCAGAGTTCTACCATGCTGTGGCCTCCACCTCAGCAACCCAGGACTGACTGCTGCTGGGCGCTCCTGGTGCTCTGAGGGTGGGTTCTTCCCTCAGGCCACACGGGAAACAGCTGGAGAGGGTGCAGCTCTTGGCAAAGCGACCCAGGATTCAGTGGGTCCACTCTCCAAGGGCGGGTTCTTGCCTCAAACCCCACCCTCACCGGAAAAAGCTCCAGGAAACAGCTCGGGGGAGGGCGCAGCCATTGCCAAAACAACCCCTGCAGGACTGACTTCCTTCTGCTTGGTCGTGGAGGTTCAGGTGGTGATGAACACCACCCATGGTTTTTATATAAGTAGATGAAAGAGTCACCCACCAGACTTACAGCACTGGGGACATTGTATACCACAGGGCAGCTGGTTGGCTAAATAAGGCTGTCAGCTGTCCCTGAGACCAAAGGAACCCCCTAGAGTTGAAGAGTGACCAGGAAGGACTGTCCACAACCTTCACACTTAGAGTTGGAATGATGCTCTGTTTTATACTGGGGGCTGCTGAAGCTAAGTACCTAATGTAGTTTTGTGCAGAAAATGGAGTAATCTTGCTTTGACAGGAGTCTCTAAATGGTTAGAGCATCTGTTTGAGCAGGGAAGGGTCCTTGGTTTGATTCCCAAAGACATGTACCTTGATTGCAGGTTTGATTCCCGCCTCTTCAGGGCAAGTGCTAGATGTGTCTCTGTCACATGCCAGCACATTCTCTCTCTTTCTCTCTCTCTCCTCTCTCTCTCCCTCCCTTTATTCCTCTCTCCCTTCCACCTTTACACCTTCCATTCTCTTAAAAAAAAAAAAAAGCAATGAACTGGAGTGGCCTGGTAGACTTTTGGGAAGTAACAGTCTCATCATGCCAAGCGTGTAGGTAAAAAGTTTGAATAACCAATAACCTGGGGTGTGATAAAAGCAATTCCTGAATTAGACGGGAAAATAGCCTAGATGACTCTAAGCCTCTGTGCAGAAGTAAGTGTGAGAGATATTTCAATGACAGAAAAAGGTGGGATTACAGAACACAAAATATGGTCTAAGTCAGCGGTTCTCAACCCTTTGGGGGTCGAACGACCCTTTCACAGGGGTCGCCTAAGACCATCGGAAAACACATATATAATTACATATTGTTTTTGTGATTAACCACTATGCTTTAATTAAGTTCAATTTGTAACAATGAAAATACATCCTGCATATCAGATATTTACATTACAATTCATAACAGCAGCAAAATTACAGTTATGAAGTAACAACAAAAATAATTTTATGGTTGGGGGTCTCCACAACATGAGGAACTGTATTAAAGGGTCGCGGCATTAGGAAAATTGAGAACCACTGGTCTAAGTGATTCTTAAATGAAGCCTATCAGAATCACCAGGGGTTTATTCAAACTTCACACACTCCTCAGTCTCAGATTCCACCCCAAGATTTTAATACAGTGGGGCCTTGACTTACGAGTTTCCCGACTAACGAGTTTTTTGAGATACCAGCTGTCTCTCGGCCAATTTTTTGCATTGAGTTGACAGAGTAATTTGAGTTAACGAGCTCCTTAACGAGCTCGGTCTCAGAACGAATTAAACTCATAAGTCAAGGCCCCACTGTATATTCCCCATGGTAAGTGTATGTGTGTGTTTGTGTGTTTGGGGGGAGGGGGGAGCAGGTGGGCGGTGTTGCCCATGATGCTCTCAGTTTAAAATCACTGCTACAAATCTCTGCTGTAATTTACATGAATGTGTTTGTGTCTCTAATTTGTTAAGGTGAGAAGAGTTGGAGGATTACTGACTCTGAGGTTCAAAAAACTAATGAGATCACACAAGAAACACAAGATTTATCTATGGGGGAAGAAACACAAGATTTATTTTTGAAACCACTTATATTCACATTAAACTATTGAGTTGGTGTGGTAGTACTATCAGATGACTTTTACTCTTGTTCCCCAATGGGAGAAGACGGCAAGGTAGTTCTCTAAGGTCTCCCTGAGCTCTAAATTTAAATGGCACTAAATAAATAAATAAATAAATAAATAAATAAATAAATAAAGCCTAAAAAGGACTAAGAACAATATCAGATAGTATTCCACCTCAGGATTAAGAAAAATAAACCAAGGGCATCCATGCTGTCATTCCACTCACTCTATCACTGACTCTATAACTGTGCCCATTACTCTCTCCCAATTCGTGGTCAGGTAGAGTGGCTCCCAGGAAGATAAACTTCGTTATTTTTTATTATATTTTATTTTCAAAAAGGCATCATTCATTCCACTTTATCAAACAGATTACATAATCATGGCATTTTTTAAAAAAATGTTAATGAAGAAATCTCACGTTAATCAGCAAGTCAGACCATGCAGACAAGGTTACAGGAATATAAATGTTATTAAGTCTACCAGATCTTGAAAATTATTCACAAGCACACTCACACACACAAAAAATGGCAAAACTTTGCCCTCCTGAAAGGGTTCTCTCTCTTTAGGAAACTGATAGAGCTTCTCAAAGTCTTGACATTTGTGAGGATGCTAACAGCCTTTACAAATGAACATTACATGATCTGTGCCAGGTCAGCTAGGATTCAACAGGCTTGATGTCAGCATATAAAACATCCCCGTGGACCTGTTGCTATGATGACATCTTCCCACTGCATTCTTACAATACACATACACATAAAGGTATTCCCACTGATAATACTCAAAATAAGCACACGATACTGTAAATCACTTGAAGCAAAGAATGTTCAAATATTTAGTCTTGAACTGAGTGACAAAGTGAAAATATGTCATCATTCCAAAGAAAAGGGGAGGGGAATCGTTTTAACACACCATTAATTGACGTGTTTAAGTTGTTTTTAGGGAAAGACAGCAAAGCCCATACAAAATTTAGAAAAAGAAGAAAATTCAGATTCAGCCACTGGTACCTCTCTAAAGGCAGACCTGGTGCCTCTATGCCCTGCCACCTGGAAAGCTTACTTCCTACTCTGCCAGACACCTTCGATTTGAGAATATAACACTCATTCCAATCACTCTGCATTTAGAATCTCGTTGCCCCTGACAGCCCACATCTGGAACATTCATCATGCCTACATGGCAACACAGGGGCCATAAAAGGAGGGGATGAAAGCATCCCCTGTGAGAGAGATTGGAGAAAAGAACCCCTCTGCTCCAACCCCCACCCCGCCCCCCAACCCCTGCCCCAAAGCACTGATCATACTGGTAACTAAATCCAAGGAATAAGCAAGGAAATAACTGACAATTCCAGAGAATCTAGTCAAGCTATTACTGCAGCCAGAAGAGGAAGCAGCATGGAACTAACCTAGCTAACATGGCACGTGCTTCACTTCTAAACTTCTTCCCTCAGAGGGGCCTTCTCTGCAAGTAGGACTGGTTTTCCGGTTCTCTTTCTCTTATGCAAGCTAGTTTTGTTCTTTCCCAACAGTATTCAGTAGAAAATAGAAAGCTTTTGTGGCAAAGAAAATAAGGACTACACAGGAGCAGGGAGTTAGGAGAATCTCTCCTGGTATTGATTTAGATAAGAAGTCTCCAGAATGCTGTGAGCAGTGGAGTCACCAGCAGAGCGATGGTCCCTGTTATGCTCATCCCACTGTTTCTCTTTCTGTTACACAGGTCCTTCTGGCAGCATTCGTACTCTATAGTCTTCTCTCCTATGTTATTTGAGAGGTAGTTGTAGTTGCAGTTTTCAAACATCCAACACTGGTAGTGTGTTCGTTTTTCAGCTTTGATGTAGAGACATGCATCAGAATCAACTGTGCAGTTGTTGATGACAGTGCATGAACCAACTGGGTCGACACAGGTGTAGCACTGCAGGCTATGACCTGAATCACAGAGGACAGAAAGGATGATCAAGACCCCGAGCAGGGTGAACGCTCCTTTGCTTCCCATTGTCTACAGAATCTTATCACACACCCATGTGTTGGGGGCCAGATGTAAGCTGGCAAGGTCCTTGCACCTGAAGGGGCTAGCAAGACTGGGACCCTTACCCACACAGTTTTCCCAGACTTGTTTGGATGGCGATTATCAGTAGAATGAAAACAGCCTTTCATGGCTGACCAAGAAGTCTTTAACTATTTACTGAGATATGCTGTACTGAGAACTTGTCCTTCTGCTGTGTCTCTCCCTTAGAGATTAAGAGGAACAAAGAATACATTCCTCTTGACAGACCTCCTATTCAGTGTGTTATGTATAAATAGGATTGTGTGGCTAATGAAGTTGCTTCAGTTCTTCGAGAACTGGGGTCCTCCCGACTCCGCTTTCCTGTCTTTCTTTCTTTTCTCAATTCCCACCTCCCTGCCTCAGCCCGGCTCAACCCTGTCAGGCTGGCCCTGACACCCATGGTCCCGCTTCCAGCGCCACCAAGATAAAATTCTTCAGTGAAAAGGCAAGGAAACGTTATTAAGAGATTGTTTAAATTTTGTTGCCAAGCTGAAGTGTTATAAGAAACCCAACACTTCATTTCTCTTATCATTGTGTACAAAATGGGATAACCAAAAAAAGTGAATAAATCACTCCAATCAACTTAGTGGGCTTCTTCAAATATATACAGGCATACCGCATTTTATTGTGCTTTGCTTATTGTGCTTCATTGATGTTGCCTTTTTACTAATTGAAGGACAAACCCTCCACCAGCAAAAAGATTGCAGCTTGCTTTATTGCATTACTCATTTTATTGTGGTCTAGAACCGAACCTGCAGCATATCTGAGGTACGCCTGTGCATCGTAAACCTTCACAAACACAGAGAACATCAGTTTCCACAAAAGAAGGTCACATTAAAAGTTACACTAAAATTCAAGCCAAATTATAACTTGACGTTTTAGGATTGTGATGGCTTTTCTGAGGCACTGAATTGGCTATAGCCTCAGTTATTTCATCAAACCCAGAATCCCTGCAATCAGCCTTTTATAATTTCTTTCTCTTCAGTACAGGAGGGACTGTGAATAGGATGTATTTCATCCCCAGGATTGTTGTGTCACATGACCAAAAGGATTTTGCTTGGTGTGATTAAGGTCCTCAGTCAGTTGACTTTAAGAAAAAGAGATTGTCCTTGGAGAGGACTGACCTAGTCAAGTGAGCCCTAAAGAGGATCTGTGCTCATCCTGGCACAAAGAAATCCAACATGTCAGAGGCTTCAATGAGAGGATGGTGTTCCTTTGCTGGCTTGAAGTGTGGAAGAGGCTGTATGACAAGGAATGAGAAACCTCTAGGATCTGAGAAAAGCCCACAGCAGACATCCAGCATAGAAACAGGGACCTCAGTCCTGCAATCACCAGGAACTAAATTCTGCCACAATCATGTGAGCTTGGAACACGACCCATATGAGAATACAGCCTGGACAATGCCTTTCTTTTAGACCCCAGCCACACCCTGACCAGAATTGTGACCTACAAATCTGTGAGCTAATAAATGGGAGCAGTTTTAAGCTGTTACATTTGTGGTTATTTGTTATACAGCACTAGAAAACTAATATAAGGATCTTGCAGTGCCTTCATGTCTATATTATGAACATAATGTATATCATGTTGACAATGATGGAAGTGGAATCTCTGCTGAACTTGAACTAGCCTTAAACATAAACACTAGTAGCTTACTTGGAAAAATGCAAAATCTTAAGCTTCCAAGTTATTGTATTATGATAATATAAATGTAGACATTAATGACAGATTTTATAACTATTATTTACATTTAGTATTTGATTGTGTACAAGGTGTTTTAACAGGAACTATGCATCACAATACTGGGTTTTGAAGACTAATCTAGGTTAATATTCTAGCTATGACTCTGATTTTGAACAAGTACCAGAAATCTCTCTGCTGTTAAATGGTAAGACCTATATCAATCTTCCAGAGTTCCTGGGATTATGGAACCTAATATAAAATATCTGGCATGTGCTCAAATAAATGTTCTGTCATTTTAATCTTCTTATTTATACTGTTATCACTTCACTGAAATCATGGATCCTGTCCTAATCATCATTAAATCCAAAGGGCCTAGTACAGTGTCTGCACATAGTAAGCACTCAATAATCTTTTAAAGTAAGAGAGAGATAAACATATTTACATCTCAAACAATCTTGTGATGAAGATACGATCCCCATTTTACACATAAATACTAATGACCAGAAAGGTTGAATTTCTTACCTAAGTTTTCTTACAGTAAAAAATGGTGAAGTATAGAAAAAAAGCTTACTAAATTTAAGTTCTGTGCCGCTTCCATCATACTATATTCTACACAGTTACCAGAGATATGAAACTTTGTCTCAATGAGAATATTTTCACATATTTAGTCTTTGAACTCCCCGACAGAGAACAAAGATTGGCCACCATTAATCCACATTCCACTAGGTAGAATTCTCTATTAAGCATTTTCTAGTTCTTATTTATAACTATATTTGCAAAAAAAAAAAAAAAAAAGCACAACCGAAAAATGGATTCCACTGTCTAAATCCCCAGGATTCACGTGATAAGTAAATTCATCAGAATAACTTTGCAGGAACCTGCTTCAATTAACCGTTTTGGGCAGAGGAGGTTTTTTTTTCTTTTCCCTTAAAAAATGTTGCAAAACTATAACAACACCAGATGCTGACAAGGATGTGGGAGAACTACATCACTCATATGTTGCTGATGGGAATGTACAATGGAACAACCACTTTGGAATACAGTTTGGCAGTTTCTTCATGAACTAAGCCTATACTTACATATGACCAGTAGTTGTATTTCTATGCATTTATCCAGATAAATAAAGACTATGTCCACATAAAAAACTGTACATGATTGTTTATAGAAATGTCATGAGCAATAGCACAAAACAACTGAAAACAACCAAGACCTGCTATAGTAGGTGGATGGTTCAACAAGGTGTGATATACCCATAGCATGGGAGAGAAAGAGAGAGAGAGAGAGAAAGAGAGAGAGAGAGAGAGAGAGAGAGAAATTGCTACATGAAGCTGTTGCATGAATAGGTCTCAAGGACATTGTGCTGCCTAAAAAAAAAAAAAAAAAGCCAGTCTCAAAAGATTTCATACTGTTATATAACATTTTGTAAATGACCAAAGTATTGATATGGAGAACAAATTATGCTTAACAGGTTAGGGATAGTAAGGGAACAGGTGACTATAAAGGGCTTGCATGAGGCAGATATTTGTGTTAATGGGTTAGTTCTATATTCTGATTGCGGTGGTCATTACAGAAATGTACACATGTGATAAAAAGAAATATATACACATTGTACCATTGTGAACTGGGTGGTTTTGATATTTAACTACTGTTACATAAAATGTAACCACTGGGGGAAGCTGGGTAAGAGTACACAGCACTTTTCTGTTCAATCTTTGAAACTTCATGTGATTCTATAATGATTTCAAAAAATAAAAATGGGTGCACAGCCAAATGTCTGAGACCTCTGGTAGAGTCGTCTACATTCTCTAGAACAAAACACCACTTTTGCATTGTAATGGCCCCAACAGTTAGCATAGTTCTTATTTTATCAGAGGACTTTGAAAACAAAGATAAAACAATCACACAGAAAATTACATGTAATACCTTAATCAATGAACTAAAAATAAATAAATAAATAAATAAATAAATAAATAAATAAACTAAGCTGGGTTTAGGCACAATGAGTATATACAACAGGGAACAGCTCAGGGCAATATGATCTGAAGAACAAAGGACAGCAAAGAGATTGGAACAGAGGTGCCCATGCCAAAGTGCATGCAAAAAAGAGAAGAAACAAAAGACCTGATGTTTTCAGATGGTGATCTGATGGAAAGACTAACAAATAATTTGGGTAAATTCCCCAAACGTGCCATGATAAAGTATGAACTAAGGAGTTTGTTGGGAGTTTAGGATGTGTGCCCAGATCTCCCTCTGGGATGCTCTGCTAGGAGGACTGTCTACATAGGAGAAAACTCTAAGTATGAAATAAAAAGCTTTCTACTCTTCCCTCCACACCATTCCCCCAAACCTAAAAGGCAAGGCTTACAGCATACACCCACCAGCTTACTTGCTCCAGGAGCCAAAGGGAGCTCTTGGCCTCTGCCTCTTTTTTTTATTATTAGTTAAGGTATTACAAATGTGTCCTCATCCCCCCCCCCCATTAACCCCCAACCTCCCCCTCACCGCCCCGCACACTCATGCTCCCATCCCCCTGTTGTCCATGTTCATTGGCTTGGCTTATATACATGTATACAAGTCGTTCGGTTGATCTCTTCCCCTTACCCCCTCCCTCCCCTACTTTCCTAATGGGGATTGATAGCCTGATCACTGTTTCTCAGTCTTTGGATCTGTCCCTATTCATCAGTCTATGTTGTTCTCTATAATCCACAAATGAGTGAGATCATGTGGTATTTATCTTTCTCTGACTGGCTTATTTCACTTAGCATAATGCTCTCCAGTTCCATCCATGCTGTTGCAAAAGGCAAGAGTTCCTTCTTTTTTACCACAGCATAGTATTCCATTGTGTAGATGTACCACAGTTGTCTAATCCACTCATCTGCTGATGGGCACTTAGGCTCTTTCCAAATCTTAGCTATGGTGAATTGTGCTGCTATGAACATAGGGGTGCATATATCCTTTCTGATTGGCGTTTCTGGTTTCTTGGGATATATTCCTAGTAGTGGGATCACTGGGTCAAAGGGGAGTTCCATTTTTAGTTTTTTGAGGTAGCTCCATACTGTTCTCCACAGTGGCTGTACCAGTCTGCATTCCCACCAGCAGTGCAGAAGGGTTCCTTTTTCTCCACATCCTCTCCAACACTTGTTGTTTGTTGATTTGTTGATGATAGCCATTCTGACAGGTGTGAGATGATACCGCATTGTCGTTTTGATTTGCATCTCTCGTATAATTAGTGACTTTGAGCATGTTTTCACATGTCTTTCGGCCTTCTGTATGTCCTCTTTCGAAAAGTGTCTATCTAGGTCCCTTGCCCATTTTTTTTATTGGATTGTTTATCTTCCTTTTGTTAAGTTTCATGAGATCCCTGTAAATGTTGGAAATTAAACCCTTATCGGTGGTATCATTGGCAAATACGTTCTCCCATGCAATGGGTCTTCTTGTTGTTTTGCTGATAGTTTCCTTTGCTGTGCAAAAGCTTTTTATTTTGATGTAGTCCCATTTGTTTATTTTCTCTTTAGTTTCCATTGCCCTAGGAGCATTATCAGAGAAGAAATTTCTTCGGCATATGTTTGTAATTTCGCTGCCTGTGGATTACTCTAGTATTTTTATGGTTTCCCGTCTTACGTTTAAGTCTTTTATCCATTTTGAGTTTATTTTTGTGTATGGTGTGAGTTGGTGGTCTAGTTTCATCTTTTTGCATGTATCTGTCCAATTTTCCCAGCACCATTTATTGAAGAGACTGTCTTGACTCCATTGTATGCTCTTGCCTCCTTTGTCGAATATTAATTGGGCATAGTGGTTTGGGTCGATTTCTGGGGTCTCTATTCTATTCCATTGATCTATATGTCTGTTTTTGTGCCAGTAGCAAGCTGTTTTAAGAACAGTGGCTTTGTAATACAGTTTGATATCTGGTATTGAGATCCCACCTACTTTGTTCTTCTTTCTCAGGATTGCTGCAGCTATTCGGGGTCTTCTTTTATTCCAGATGAATTTTTCAAACGTTTGTTCTAGATCTGTGAAATATGCCGTTGGTATTTTAATGGGGATTGCATTGAATCTATAGATTCCTTTGGGTAGTATGGACATTTTGATGATGTTGATTCTACCAATCCATGAACACGGTATGTTCTTCCATCTGTTTATGTCTTCCTCTATCTCCTTTTTCAGTGTCCTGTAGTTTTTTGCATATAAGTCTTTTATCTCCTTAGTTAAGTTTATTCCTAGGTATTTTAATTTTTTTGGTGCAATGGTAAATGGGATTGCTTTTTTAGTTTCACTTTCTGTAAGTTGACTATTGGTGTAAAGAAATGCCATGGATTTCTTAGCATTAATTTTGTATCCTGCTACATTGCCGAATTCATTTATTAAGTCTAATAATTTTTTGATGGAGTCTTTAAGGTTCTCTATGTACAGTATCATGTCATCTGCAAATAAGGACAGTTTTACTTCTTCTTTTCCAATTTGGATGCCTTTTATTTCTTCTTCTTGCCTGATCACAACGGCTAGTACTTCCAGTACTATGTTGAACAGGAGTGGTGAGAGGGGGCATCCCTGTCTTGTTCCTGTTTTTAGGGGGAATGGTTTTAGATTTTGCCCATTGATTATGATGTTGGCTGTGGGTTTGTCATATATGACTTTTATTATGTTTAGGTATGATCCCTCAATTCCTATCTTGCTGAGAGTTTTTATCAAGAAAGGGTGTTGGATTTTGTCAAATGCTTTTTCCTCATCAATTGATATGACTATGTGGTTTTTTTTTCTCTCAATTTGTTTATGTGATGCATCACATTTATTGATATGCGGATATTGTACCATCCTTGCATCCCTGGGATAAATCCTACTTGGTCATGGTGTATGATCTTTTTGATGTACTGCTGGATCCGATTTGCTGGGATTTTGTTGAGGATTTTGGCATCTATGTTCATGAGGGTTATTGGCCTATAATTCTCTTTCATTGTATTGTCTTTATCTGGTTTTGGTATTAGGGTGCTGCTGGCTTCATAGAATGAGCTGGGAAGTGTCCCTTCCTCTTGGATCTTTTGACATAGTCTGAGGAGGATAGGTTTTAGGTCTTCCTTGAATGTTTGGTAAAACTCCCCTGTGAAGCCATCTGGCCCCGGGCTTTTGTTTGCTGGAAGCTTTTTGATGACTGCTTCGATTTCCTCAATAGTTATTGGCCTATTGAGATTTTTAGATTCTTCCTGATTGAGTTTTGGAAGGTTGTATTTTTCTAGGAATATGTCCATTTCCTCCAGGTTGTCTAGCGTGTTGGAGTAGAGTTGTTCATAGTATTTTCTAACAATCCTTTGTATTTCTATGGGGTCTGTTGTTATTTCTCCTCTTTCATTTCTGATTTTGTTTATTTGAGTCCTCTCTCTTTGTTTCTTGGTGAGCCTGGCTAGAGGTTCATCAATCTTGTTTATCCTTTCAAATAACCAGCTCTTGGTTTTGTTGATCTTTTGTATTGTTTTTTTGGTCTCTATGTTGTTTATCTCCGCTCTGATCTTTGTTATTTCCTTCCTTCTGCTTACAGTGGGCTTTTTTGTTGCTCTCTAACTCTTCGAGTTGTAGAGTTAGGTCATTTATTCTCATTGTTTCTTGTTTCTTGCAGTAGGCTTGTAGATCTATGAACTTCCCTCTCAAGACTGCTTTCGCTGTGTCCCATAGGTTTTGGATTGTTATGTTTTCATTGTCATTTGTTGCCATGATGTTTTTTATTTCTTCTTTGATCTCTCTGGTAACCCAATCATTGTTTAATAGCGTGCTATTTAGTCTCCATGTGTTCGATTTTTTTGGATTGTTTTTGTTGTAGTTGATTTCCATTTTTATGCCTTTGTGATCTGAGAAGATGCTTGATATGATTTCAATTTTCTTGAATTTGAAGAGACTTTGTCTGTGACCCAATCTATGGTCTATCTTTGAAGATGACAAATGTACACTTGAGGAGAATGTATATTCTGTGGCTTTGGGGTGAAATGTTCTGAAGCTGTCAATTAATTCCATCTGATCTAGTGAGTCATTTAGGATTGATGTTTCTTTGCTGAGTTTTTGTTTAGAGGATTTGTACAGTGGTGATAATGGGGTGTTAAGGTCCCCTACTATGATTGTATTGCTGTCAATCTCTCCCTTGACCTCCTCCAGAAGATTTCTTACGTATTTGGGTGCTCCTATATTGGGTGCATATATATTTACCAGAGTTATTTCTTCTTGTTGGACTGCTCCCTTTAGTATTATGAAGTGGCCTTCTTTATCTCTTTTTATGTCCTTCACTTTGAGATCTAATTTGTCAGATATAACTATTGCTACCCTGGCTTTTTTTCACTTCCATTGGCCTGAAAAACCTTTTTCCATCCCTTCACCATCAGTCTGTGTGCGTCTTTTTTCTGAGATGGGTTTCCTGTAGACAGCAGATATATGGGTCATGTTTTCTTATCCACTCATTTACCCTATGCCTTTTGACTGGGGCATTTAATCCATTTACATTTAAAGTTATTATTGATAGAAACTTGTTAGTCACCATTTTTGTTCTTTACCACTGCATTCCTTCTTTGTTTCCTATTTTTTCTTTTTACAGCAGACCCTTTAGCATTTCTTGCATTGCTGGTTTGGTTGTAATAAACTCCCGTAGACTGTTTTTGTCTGTGAAGCTCCTGATTTGACCCTCAATTTTGATTGATAGCCTTGCTGAGTACAGTATTCTTGGATTCAGACCCTTCCTTTGCATGACTTTGTATATTTCATTCCATTGGCCTCTACCTCTTAAAGGAAGCCTTGCCTGCTTGCACTTTCCACACAGAAGTGAGAGATGCTGATGGGGGCTGAACTGAACTGGCTTAAATGAAATTTCCTCACAGTTCTGGAGGTTGGGAGTCCCAGATCAAGGTGCCAGCAGATTCGATTCTTGGTGAAGGCCCTTTTCCTGGCTTGCAGGTGGCAGACTTCTCATTGTGTCCTCACATGGTGCAGAGAGGAAGCTGGAATGTCTCTTCCTCTTCTTTGAAGGGCATTAATCCCATCAGGGTGACCCCACCCTCCCGACCTCATAGAAACCTATCACCTCCCAAAGCCCCAGCTCCACATGGGCTTCAATGAATGAGTCTTAAAGGACACAAATATTCGGTACATAACAGCATCAGACCCAAAGTTTTTTAATTAGGTCCTATACTATTCGCAGAGATTCCCATTTGTATCTAATCTAATTTTTAAAATTTTACAGTTGTTTGATATTTAAGAAGATGCTTTCAATTTTCCTTATTAAAAAAAATTACAAACTTTGTCTTTATCCCAAACATTGGTATTCCTTTCCCGTCCATCTTCATCCTATCTTCTGGCCTTTAAATCTTGAGTTTCCAATTCTCCTCTAAGTGACCTACACTCTACTTCAAAATCACCCTCCCCCATTGTGAGTTAATGAAATTTCCAATGGAGGAGAGACTTTTGAGCAGAAAAACCTATAAAATTCTGTTCTTAACCATCTCCTGCCCATGCTGCACCACACAGACAGCCCTCTCATGACACCCCAGGTTCTACACCTCAGAACCTCACTTCATAAAATAAATGTCCCAGGAAGATGACTAACATTTGAAAAGTACTTTGGTTCACAAAGGACTGGTACATAGGAACCTCATGATGCTTGTTAGACTGGAGAATACATGAAAGCAGGAATCTCTTTTCATCCCCATTGTAGAGATGAGGTAACTTGGACCCAGTGAAGTAACTCCTCAAGTTCAATAGAGGCAAACATTTAAGTTGCAGAATCAGATGTCCTGATTCCTAATCCTTAGCAATGTCAAAATATTCCATTGGAATAAACACCCTATTCCCAACCTGGTAATAGAAATTTCATAACAGTAAACACTAGAAGAATAGAAGGTAAATAGTTGATTCAATAGAATGGTCTGGTCCTATCTAAAGCAGAGGTTCTCAAAGCCTTGTCTAATCTGAGAGCTATCAAAATAGAAAGTCAGTATGCACCTGTACGTGGTTAAAGTAATCAGTTGGCATGGCAAGGACTAGAAAAGAAAGCAGATTGTTTACTTCAGCTAGCTTTACTGCTTTATGCAACTCACCAGCCCAAGTCTGTGAAGAAAGGCACAATCATGGTGCTATAACCAAGGCTGAATTCAAATTAATTCTATTATCCCTAGCTCTTCCAAATCTTTACCAAGGAAAAAAATGAAACACCATAGCATGAAACCTCAAGGAAACATCATTATGACCTGATTTTTTATTTTGAGATTCTCCTTCTAATCTATTCTTTCCAACTGGAGCATGGCTGGGATTTGTCAGCCCTTGACCAACGTGCGGGTAATAAAAAAGGTACATAATTGGAAATATCATGGAAAGTTAATCACATGAAAGATAGCACTTTTGAGAGCAGCAAACAGAAATGCAGATTAAATGACACCAGGACTCCTACACCAGCAGAATAGTTGTCAGAACAAAAGTTTGAGAGCCTGACAATACACAAATAACAAACAGCAAAGGAGTTTTATTATGAGAAGTAGAAGAGCAAGTAAAACTCATGATCTTAAAGCTACTAAACATAATCATTTGTTAGTCATAAAGTACTTTTTGATTAAAAAGAGGTCCTAGCCCTATTGTGCTCCATTTCTAATAGGATTAGGCTACTGCAGGACAAATAAAAGGGAAGGTTATAAAATCCTTACCTAACTATATTTTAGTTCTATGTTGGTTTTGCCTTCTCTACTTAATTCTTTTACTTCACAAGTATACTAGTATTTTTCTGGGACGGCATGGCTTTTGTCCATCAAAGATTCATTGCCTGTTAGTAGTGTGTCTGGTACGATGTATGCACTCGAAAAGTCACTGTTGGGATGGGAGTCATTTTTCTCTCCATCATAGAAGAAAATGTATTTATCTCTGAATTTCCACTTTACAAACATTTCTCTAAGGCTCTTTGCTTCCCCCCCATTAGTGACTAAGCATGGGATGAGAACAGTTTTATTGTCATTGGTGTAGTCTACCGATTCAATTGTATTAAATAATAGCTGAGTTTTAACTGAAAAAGAAAAAGAAAATAGTTTCGTTTCACTATAGAATTCAATAGGGTAAGGTCTAAGGGATGTTACAAATCTTTAAGATAATGGAGCATTGCTTCCATTGTTCCCTTAAGTAAGCAGTGCAGCTACAGAGAGAAGGTAGACCAGGTGAAGAAGAGAAACCAGTCATTTTAATATTAACATGCACAGATGGTAGACATCATTGTAACTTTTCCTTATTCATTCTCAGAAATACACAGTATTCATCACCAAGAGTATTGGGAATAAATTCAACAGCCTGTATTGGAACACGCAGGTGTGGTATTTGGCTTCAGAAGCTTTGATGTAATCATTGTTGCTCTGATGTATGTGGAAAATATTGTTTTTACCATGGAAAATTTTTGAACAGAAAATCAAACCAAATATTATATTCAGTCTAAACTTCTATGTACTGCCTCCAAACAGAACTTGCTAAACCAATATGAAGTTTATCGATATCTTTAGGTGGCATTTCTAAGCAAGCTATACTGTACATTAATATAAAAAGTAAATCTGATGAATCACATCACATCTTTCCTCTAAGATGGAAAATCTTAGAATGCTAAGGATAAAAAATATTCTCTGGCTATTTCCCATTGCAAAATACAGACAGCAATGGACATTTAGTATGCAAATGCTATAAAGAACTATAGACAATTGCAAGGCATTTTCTTTCTCCCATATTTCATTGAAAGTATAGAACAACAATTTTTAAATATATATTATAGGCATTCCTTCCTCCTGAAAACCATAAACCACTAAATTAAAGCTAGGAAACAGTTGAAATTAAGAAATGATATTGCTACTAAGTAGGTATATTCTATTAAACACTTCTAATAGGATAAACTACCAGTTATCTTACAAAAAAAGGGACTGAGAATGTAATTTCAATCACTCATGTTTCACCTAAAATGTGCAAGATTGTGGAGAAATTGTAGTTCTCTTCATATTTTTCAGCATGTATTAACTCTTCTAAGTTGTTAGTTGGATTTTCCCTGAAAAAATAAAGCACTAACTAACATATATATAGTTCATCCTTAATAGTTCATCCTTACAATTTCTTCCTTCTATACAAATTGGGAATAAAACTTACGGCCATAGCACATTATTACTCTAGGAACTTATTCTATATAATAAAAGGCTAATATGCAAATAGTTCCCTCAGGAGTTTGACCAACTGGGAGTTCAACTGTTTGCTATGACTTGTGCCGGCAACCAGGGGTGGAGTGGAATGAAAGAAGGCCCCAGCAAGCAGCCAGCAGTAGGAGGAAGAAAGGCCCCAGCTGGCAGCCAGGAGCCGAGGGAGGGAAGGCCCTGGATGGCAGCCAGAAGGCCCCAATTGGCCCAAACCAATGGCTAGGCCTGGGGACCCTACCTGTGCACAAATTTCGTGCACTGGGCCACGAGTTATTTGATAAATGCCCATTGAATTAAATTCTAGGATGCATAGTGAAATATGAACTGGACAATGTTCAGAAAGCCTGGGTATAGATTCTACCTGTAACTTGTCAGTATGTGACCTTAAGCAAATCACTTAACTTTTCTAGGCCTTGGTTTACTCTCTGCAAGTAAGAGGATCAGAAATGAACACCGGGCAGCTTCACAGAATTGTGGGAAGTATCAAAGGAGCAAATACATGGACAAGTGCCCTCTCAACAATGCTGTGCTGTACATATGAAGGTAATACTCTAAAAACTGAGCAAAGCAGCATTTTTATTTTATATTTTATTTATTTATTTATTTTTATTTATTTATTTATTTATTTATAAATTCTTTATTGTTTAAAGTATTTCATGAGTCTCATTTTTTTCCCTCATTGATGTCTTCCCCACCACCCCCTTCCCCAAGCACAAACCCTTCCCCAAGCACAAACCCTCCTCCTCCCGCCCCCCTTTCTCTCCCCAACTACTGTCTGTGGCCATTGGTTTTGCTCATAAAACAGCATTTTTATACAATGATCTAAACCTTCTCTGACTGGGAGTTGCAAATTGTTATGTTTCTGGGAATTTGCAGTCTGAACCAAGCTTGTGGTTCACAAGCTCACTTCTGCCCAGTTCTCTACACTTCTAGCCATTCCTGTATTAGGATCCCTAGGCAAAACCTGGACTTCCAATTGTGTTTTTCAAAATCATGGGGTTCTAAATTATTTCCCCTGAGATAGCATTGAGGGGGAGGCTATAGTGCACAACAAAGAGAGAAGGAAGTGGCTGTGATGTTGGAATTAGAAAAGAAGGAAAATGTCAGAAAATATGGTGCACAATTTTGAAATGGACAAAAGGACTAGATAGTGTTCTTTCAGTGGGGATCTGGGCATTGTCTGACAGATCCCTTGGGAATATCTGATTTTGTAGGGGCCTGTGCCTTTCACTGTGTTTTTAACTTGTAGAACTTGGACAGTAATGCAAATTACTCCAGTTCATAAAGACATAAATAACATTTTTTTCTTCAATGGATTTCTGCCTGGTGGAAGAGAGGTTTGAAGATTTACATTTTATTTCCCTAAGGATGTTGACGGATTGCATATATTCAGTAATTCATTTCAGTATTTCTGATTGCCTATATGTATGTCTTTTCTCCCAATGTTCTTTAAAAGCCAAGATGGCTTTACCATGTCGCTAGCTTCCTTATTCAACAATTTCATAACTTATGCTTAGAGAATGGATTTCCTACAAAATATAGGAAGTACTAATTACACTACATTCTTTGTTGTAATATACACAAATTTAAAGCTGAAGCCATTTATATAGAATTAGTGCTGTTAATAAAATTCACTTGGATAATCCATAACTTGAATAACCCTTGCACTATAACTAAGCAACTTAAAAAAAGGAAGATAAAACAATCCAATCAAATAATGGGCAACAGACCTAAATAGATACTATTTGAAAGAGGACATAAGGAAGGCCAAGAGACAAATGAAAACATACTCAAAGTCCCTAATCCGAGAGATACAAAGCAAAACGACAATGTGCTACCATCTCACACCTGTCAGAATGGCTATCATCAACAAATCAACAAACAACAAGTGCTGGAGAGGATGCGGAGAAAAAGAAACCCTGGTGCACTGCTGGTGGGAATGCAGACTGGTGCAGCCACTGTGCAGAACAGTATGGAGTTTCCTCAAAAAATTAAAATGGAACCGCCATTTGACCCTGTGATCCCACTTCTAGGAATATATCCCAAGAAACTAGAAACACCAGTCGGAAAGGATATATCCACCCCTGTGCATAGCAGCACAATTTACCATAGCTAAGATTTGGAAACAGCCTAAATGCCCTTTAGCAGATAGTGGACTAAAAAACTGTGGTATATCTACACTATGGAATACTACACTGCTGTAAAAAATAAGAGATTCTTGCCATTTGCTACAGCATGGATAAAACTGGAGAGCATTTTGCTAAGCGAAATAAGCCAGTCAGAGAAAAATAAATACCACATGATCTCAATCATTTGTTGAATATAATGAACAACATAAAGTGATGAGCAAAAACAGATACAGAGGCAGAGAAACATTGATCAGACTGTCAAACCTCAGAGGGAAGGCAGGGGAGGGTGGGGTTAAGGGGAAGAGATTAACCAAAGGAATTGTATGAATGCATATAAGACTAACCAATGAACACAGACACAAGGGGGGTGAGGGCATGAATGGGGGGATGGGAGGTAATGGGGGGATAAGGACACATGTGTAATACCTTAATCAATAAATAAAATAAATAAATAAATAAATAAATAAATAAATAAATAAATAAATATAGTCCAAAAGTGTCACTCTACCAACTGTTGATCACAACTTCATCTTCTATAAACACTTATTTAAACACTATAAGTAATGTGTTTACAGTTATCTAATTTGGGTTTTCTCTCTTTTTCCTACTGCCATCTGATGGAACAGCAAAGTGAAGAAACGGTTTGAAACAGAAAAAATAAAGAAACAAAAATAACTAACATGAGTAAGAAAATTCTGAAAAACCAAGATATGCTTACAGCAGTCTAAATCAGATAGAACGGTATTAATACAACCATCAGTTGGTATTAATACAACCATCTCTGTGAATACCAATCACCAACCTAACCTTCTCCTTCTGCAGTCCTGAAGACGGCCAACATGTGGATGCAGAGAAGGCACAATATATAGCTCAGAATTTTTAAAAAAGCAGCAAACATTTACTGAGAATAACCTGATCTGAAACATTGGGATAGGATGTGTGGATACAATGATGGGGGGCGGGGTATGAATTATCTTTTCAAAGCCTCCAATTCTCACTTGGCAGAATGATATGCACTTTTTATAGCACTGGATTACTTAAGTGTGATCCCTCCTATATGAGCAAAGTGCTCTGGAAGGGCAGGAGGGGACAGGAATCAGCCTTACAGGTTTCTAAGAAAATGTGTGTTGCTACCTGGGGAACAACAGAAAAGTGTCATAGTCCCTGCCCACTTGGGTGGTCTTCCATCTTTTTATACATGTTCCATGTAAAGTTTCTCTCCCCTGTAACAGCTCTTAAATCACCCTCCTTCTGCAGGAGCTTACTCCATAATCTCCAAAGCAGCCCTCTCTTCTTATTTCTTAATTCAGATTGAGTCCATCAGTGATGCCAGATGAGAAGCCAGAGCTTCTAATAATCCTCACCTTAAAATTGACCTGCAACCCCAGCAATCCACACTTCCCTCTCCCCTCACCCCCATTTCTCCTCTTCAGAAATGAATCCCTTTACCTAAGAGGTAGTTTCTATTTTTGCCTCCCCACCCATCAATCTCCTCAAGGACTTTCCTAGTTGATTATCAGCCTCCCACATTCCCCTATTTAATTTATATACGTTTTGCTTTTGTTTGTTCTTAAACATTTAAAAAACACATAAAATATTCACCAACTTTAGGAAATCCCTCATCTCTGTCTCTCTTTTGCCTAGTAACATAAAAAAAATAACGTAGAAGCATTTCTTCACATCGTTTCATTTCTTAAATCTCTGCCTCCTAGCTGCCATCTCTGCACTTCAGCTTCACTACCACAGCTCTTGACAAAACCAACAACAATCCCTTGTGAAAACTTGCATCTGTATGGTTCACTTTCTATCTCAACTTCTCTAGAGAACTAGAGCCAGTGGGCAGCTCCTTCCTTGTGCCTGTCCCTTGGCCGCTATATCTCTGGATTCTAAATTTCCTTCTACTGCTTTGTTCACCCATCCCAGCTTCCTTTCCTTATTGAAACTTATTCTGTGATTCATAATAAATATTAGTGTTCCTAAAGGATTCATAGTCAGCACTACCTCCCCCTCCCCAGTATTTACACATATTCATGGTTCTACCTACCTACACACTTTTATTTAACCAGGTCCCACCTTTCTCCTGAAGACCTGGGAAAGCCAACTGTGTGCTGAGCATTTCTACTTGGACCTACAGCATGGTTACAGCAAAGTCAACATGTCCATTTTCCCTCTTCCTACCCTTCCCACAAATCCTTACCTACCTAAAGTATTTTCTCTTATCTACCAGTCAACCAGATTAGGCCTAAGAATCATAGTGGATTCTTCCCTCTTTTTAGCCATAGAGAATTTTTGTAGACTCAGCCTATTTAATAGTTCCTAAAAATGCAATGTCTGTTGTATGAATGAATTAGACATTCCTCATTTCTCCCTTGAACCACTGCTATTTAAGTAGTTCTCTGACTCCAGCCTTCACATTTCCGCATCCCAGCCCCAGTGTATTTTACACATTTCCAGAAATAATTGTTCTAAGTGCAAATGTGCACTTTTGCTCACTATAATTTAACAGCCCCCCTCCCTCTCTTCAGGCTAAATTGTAAGTGTATTAGCATTGAATGCAAACTAGGTCCTTCAAGGCTCTTTCCAGCCCCACCTCCTGTCCTTCCTCATTTCCAAACTAAGGTCCAATTATAATGACCTTCTTGAAATCCCATGAATTTGCATATGTACTCTCATGTCCATGCCTTTGCATTTGTTCCCTCAGCCTAGAGGCCCTGACACTTCTCTGGGAGTATAGGTCAAAACACATATTTTGGAGTCAGACATTGGCTCAAGCCTTAGCACCTTCTAGAGATATAACCTTAGGCTAATTATTTAACCTCTGTACCTCAACTGCCTCATCTATATAAAGTGTAGTAATAGTTTATACCTCTTAGAGATTTTGTTAAGATTTAATGAGATAAGGAACACAAAGTTCTTATCTCAACATCTTTCATATACTTAGCAAATGTTCAATAAATGGCAGCTAGAGGTGACTAACTTTGGCTCTTCCTTTTAAAGCACAGTGTAGATGTTTAATCCTGTTTCCCTTCCCTACACTACTCAACTGTATTCATCCTCTTCTTATTGCTTCCATCACTCCCTCTCAAGTGCTGTCACTACCCTCAATACTGAATCTTGTAATTAATATACTTGATTTAACTGGTCTCCCCATTAGTCTCAAAAGGTAGAAAAGCAAGGAAAATGTCTTCATTTGGTATCCTATGGGTTAAACCCAGGGTAAAGCAAGTATGCCTCATTACATTCCTTATGAATGTGAAAAATTTGAAGTATGAATTCCAAGAAAGGAATACCCAAAAATTTGTCTCAAAGAGGATTCATGATTCTTCCATATTTCAAGAGATCCCTCCACTTCTTATTTCTATAGACCTGATTATGGAATCATGAAGTTACATATTTCAGTGCAAAATTTCAACTAAGTCAGTTGCAGGTGAGATGGAGGAGTTCCTTAATTTTGCAGGAAGAGCCAAAGTTAGTCAAATCTAGCTGCCATTTATTGAGCATTTGCTAAGTATGTGAAAACTACAAAGACCAAGAAAATAGCTGATAATTGAAATTGTGAGCATAAATATGATTGTCCAGAGAGTCCTTTCTAAGCAACAGAGCAGGTATCAGAGAATTAAATGTTGGAGAATACCAATGATTATAGAGCAAATAGTTAAAAGGGAACAAACTAAGAATGTGAGAAGTAGTGTGAGAAGTACTGTGGGGCCTTGACTTACTAGTTTAATTCGTTCCGTGACGGAGCTCCTAACTCAAATTACTCATATGTCAAATCACTATGACATTTGCTGCACCAACTAGTGGTGGGGTATCTGAAGCTGGCTCGTAACCCGAATTTTAGCTCACAACTCAACTCAAAGCAAAAAATCGGCCAATAGACAGCTCATATCTCGAAAAACTCATTAGTCGGGACACTCGTAAGTCAAGGTCCCACTGTAGGTGATTCAGAAAAACCTCCACTATAGAAAGTTTCTTGATATGAACAACATAGATGTCAAGTGCAATAAGTACAAAGAGCCCTTAGGTTAAAAATTACATCACTGGGTAGTTTATGTGGAAAATTGCAACAGACAAGTGGGAGTAGAAGTCATACTGCATTGGGAATAAATGGGAGGGGAGAAAGGAGAGGCAATTATTGTTTCATTAAATTTGACAGTAGAAGAAAACAGAGAGAGAAGGGGATACTGGAAAGACTGTGGATACAGGAACAGGGCAAGATTTTTTATTTATTTATTTAATTGCTTTTAATATAGGGTAAAAGTTAAGCATGCCTGCAAGGTATGGTGGAAGATCCAAAAGAGGAGGAAAGATCTAAGATACAAGATCGAAAATTAAACTGATTAGGTAGGTCTCCAAGGTGGTGGAAGTGAAAGAGCTGTTGACAGGTGATCTTTTCCTTTAAAAGGTGAATAGGTAGTGTTCTCTCTCCCAAAGCACCCCCTTGCCTTTCCCTTGCCTTTTCCCCTCCCCGCCTTCCCCTCCCCCGCCCCCCCGCCCCCGCCCCCGCAAAAAAAGGTGAATAGGTATACTTCTGAAACTGGGTGAGAAGGGAGAAAGTGAAGAAGGTTACCTGATATTATAGGTAAGTTTAGAAGTGGTAGGATGGAAGTTGAGAGAGCCTACACCATACATCAATCCTTTTTTTGCAACTGAGTAGGATGTTAATTATCTGCCTGGAATGGCTGTTTAGGAATGGGGTAAGAAGTCCCAGCAGTCACTAAGGTAAATGAAGCAAAACGATACCTGCCAGAAATGAATCCATTTTGCCATAGACCTTGACCCTGGAAAGAAAAACTAGAGCTTCAAACAGAATGGGGTTAGAATTAGGGTCATAAAAGAGGATTTAGTCAGATCCCTCCTCAATAGAGTTCAAACAAGGAGTGGGGTAAAGTGGGGGTGTCCACAATGCATTTAGTTCTGGCTCAAAGTAATTGCCTCTAGATTGTAAAGTGGCCTTACAAGAACTAAAGTGGTTGGGCTAGAATTATAGGGGGAAGGGCAACAACATCCAGAATTAAAAGATTATCAAGCATCTAAAACATTTTCAGTACCAATTAAGAATAAAAACAATAAAATCCCTGCTACCATTTAACCTCACTTTATGTTCTTAAGAGGCCTAGAGTCTGAAATTTGTCTCTGTGTCCAGGAAGGCCTTGCAAAATACTTGGAGCATAGCGAGGGGGCACATAGTTGGCTTGAAACAGAAAAAAAAAATGATAGACCTTGCACTTGCCTTGTCTTTTAACCCATAAATGTGACATACATTGAAACATGCATAAATATTCTCAGTCCCTGGGTTGACCAGATATGGAGTCATATACAACTGCTCCAAGGGTATGGAAGGAAGTAGAGGAGGGTGTTGCCTCTAATTCCTGTTTCACCTCCACATAACCACACAGAGGGGAAATCCAGGTTCTACTGATTCAGTCTAGGTCTGTCAGAATCAAATTTCCTGGGTGCTCTGTATTTTTTAGTTTAGTATTACAATGACTTCGGCAAAATGACTCTATACAATTATTCTTGTTCTTTTATCATAGAAAAAATATCTATGCAAGTGAAAGTAGCTTCATGACAGCCTGTGTGTATTGTATTAGACATAAGATATAAAAATATAGAATTTTTAAATCTTGTATAAAAAGTTATGAATGCAAAACCTAAAAGCTGGGTAAATGGCTTTATAGAAATCATGGTACAAAAATAACATTAATATATTAAAGGCAATGCCTATACTAGCCACAGTTGAATCGACATTAAGGAATACCAACAGTTTTAATAATGAGAGTGAAATTTTAGATTCAAAATATTTATGAATTTTGGGAAAAACACCTATATTTCATCTTTAGAACCTAGCCTTTCAAATCTCACTTAATAACTCAGTGGCAAAGATTAAACATCTCCCAAAATACAGATGACAGCATGAGTAAATGTCTTAATAGTATGCACCTATCTATATTATAAAAAGCCAGTGGCCATAATGCCAGAACAACCAAACGACTTGGCACCAGGAGGTGCATTGATGGGACCCATGGCGGCAGAGGCCGGGACTCTGGGTTTCATGTGATTTCGCGTGCTGGTCCTCTAGTCTACAATAATAAAAGACAAAGATGCTAATTGACTGTTCCTTCGCTACGCCCTAAGCCATGCCAACTAGCCAATCAGAGCAACTATATGCAAATTAACCCAACCAAGATGGCGGCCGGCAGCCACGGAGCTGGAGCAAGTAGGAGGCTTGGTTGCCCGGGTGATGGAGGAAGCCAAGCTTCAGGCCTGCCTGAGCCCGCTGTGGCCTCCGCTCATGGCAACAAAGTTTCAATTATAGAAGACAAATAAATCTCAGATACCTGCTTCCAGCCAGCCTCCACTGGGAGCTTGGGAGGCTGGGGGCCGTGGCCAGCCTGCAAACAGCCAGCAGCCCCTCACCCAGGCTGGCCACATCCTTATGGGGTGAGGGTCCCCACTGGGGCCTTAGCCAGCCTGAAAACAATCCTCATCCCCTCACCCAGACTGGCCAGGCACCCCAGTGGGGACCCCCACCCTGAAGGGGGTGTGGCCAGCCTGCAAACAGCCATCAGCCCCTCACCCAGGTTGGCCAGACACTCCTAAATAATAAATGGGTAATATGCAAATTGACCCTAACAGCAGAATGACTGAGAATGACTGGTCACTATGACACACACTGACCACCAGGGGCCAGACGCTCAATGCAGGAGCTGCCCCCTGGTGGTCAGTGCGCTCCCACGGGGGAGCTCTGCTCAGCCACAAGCCAGGCTGATGGCTGCCAGTACAGCCAGCAGTGGATGTGGGA
>NW_005871115.1:4602061-4649787 GCF_000147115.1 Myotis lucifugus
CTGCTGCACTGTCAGCAGCGCTAGTGGGCCAGCACTTCAGCACATGGGAGGAAACAGCAGCAGGAGCTAAGCTGCAGCAGAGTGGGGATCAGGGCCTGCAGTGGGAGAGGCCAGGCAGGGCGTGGAGGATGGCCTGAGACCCACCCCTGTGCCAACCTGAAACCTCGCGGCCCACAGTTCCTTTCAAGGTGTAGAAATTCGTGCACTGGGCCCCTAGTTAGTATAATGCTTTAACACACTGCCTCTAAACTGCTGGGGTGGAGCCATAAATAAAGACTTTTATATAGGCAGTTAATTCCCTAAAATAGAAACTTGTGTTAAAAAGTAATATGTTTTTAGGAGAAAAGAAAACATCTTGTTTAAAGCAAGCCAAATTAGTACTATGCATAGACAATAACCTTGTTTTTTAACCATATGTACCCTTGATTTTAAAAACTCACTTTGAAAAATCATTCAACTTCTGGCAGTTTATATACTTACTCATTGAGTAAGGTTTTATTTACTGGTTGTTGAATTCCACTGAAAATGTTGATGTGCTTTTAAACAAAGTATAACTTGACATATGGGGCATGGTGGAGGGAAGGAGCATAATAATTCATTCTGTATCTTGTAAACCAATACAGGGGGTTAGAGTTTGGCTGTAATTAGATGGAACGGACATTCTAGATAACTTATTTTACTGCAAAGGTCAACTGAAACTGTAGTTGCTACCAGTACATGGCATTTGATTACCAGTCATTTGTAAATGAATCTGAAAGTGTTGTGTAGGAAATTAAATGAGAGGCTGGGGTGGGGCCTGCCCTGGGGTCCTGGGTTAGACCAAATTTCTCTTCAGATCTCCTCTCTAAGGGAAGCACAGACTGACAGTTGGCAGGTTTGGACCTGCCTGTATTGGGCCCAAGCTCAGAGGAAAAGGACATGACCTCAATGCCAATGTGACCTTCCTAGAACTCTGGACGAATTATAATAATATTTGCATTTTAGTTGTGACCCCACCCCCTGTGGGTTTTCTGTATACATTATGGGTAAGGGAATGCCCAGAAGAAAGATAGTTTCAGTCAATCATCCCTGAATGCAAATGAAAGGCTCCACACATACAGTCCCTCTTTAGAACCCAGGAGCTGTGGGCCATGCTCTCTCTAGCATGCACTCCACCTCTAGGGAGCAAAACCCTGCCATTCCCTTCCCCTTGCTTTCCCCACAGGCACATAGCCCCTAACCTCTAAAGGACCCCATGGGGGAGAAATGGGCAGCTGCAGCTCATCCTGGGTTCACTCCCAGAACCTGTCTCCAAGGCCCCTTTCCTCTGACTTCCCTTGAGCTACAGCAGCCCTGCCATTGGCTGCTCTCACCATTTTGTCTCCCACACTCTGTTGACTGACTGGCACCTCATGTGGAATGTATTTTTAATAAACCCTATTTTGCTTTACTTTTATTTTCTGTTGACCTTAAACTCTTTTCTGCATTGATGAAAAGAACCAAGTTCCCAGGCAGTAACCCCAACTGGTAACAAAATCAAAATCAAAGTCTGAGTACAAATGAACGTAAAGACCATGGACTGTCTTCCTCCTTCTATAGTCTAAATTCAGGCTTTCAAATACCTTGATTTATAACTACTTGTGCTCTAAGGCTGTTAGCATCTCTTCACAGGTGCCCTTTTATAACTAAACTAGAGTCCCAGTCAATGAAATTCATCCACAGGGGTTTGGGGATCCTTCAGCTCGGCCTGCACGCTCTAATAATCCGGGACCCCTAGGAGGATGCCCAATGCCGGTTTAGACCTGATCCCACAGGGATCTTTGAGGATCGGGCCTAAACTGGCAGTCGGACATCCCTCTCACAGTCCGGGACCACTGAATCCTAACTGCTCACCTAAATGGCAGTCGGACATCCCTCTCACAATCCGGGACCACTGAATCCTAACTGCTCACCTGCCTGTCTGGGCACCCCAAACCCCTCCGCCTGCCTGCCTAATCGCCCCTTACCACTCGCCTGCCTGCCTGATCACCCCTAACCACCTCTGCCTGCCTGCTTGATTGCCCCTAACCACTCACTGGAGACTAGCCGGCTGGCGCAAGGACCGTGGTCATTCTGGTCTCTGGTCATTCTGGTCATTCTGCCATTTTGGTAGCTGGGCTTTTATTATGTGACATACTAAACACACAGAAATCCTTTGGCTTTTATTCAACAATTAACTCAGCTCAAGTGCATAAGTCCTCTATTCTGTTTTTCTTTTTTAGGTTATTAACTTAATACACTAAAACACCATAAATTCTGAATTCTATGACTTTATAGGGACTTGAGCACATTAATATTAGATGTAAATTAGTGCTTATTATACATGATCTTAACTACTACTAACAGAAATCCTATCCCCAAAAGTAACATTTTAGTAGTTCTATCTAATCTACTTGAAGACAGGACCTTTGTTTCATTTTTTTTTTTTTTGGTGTGCATCTGACCAAATTTCCCAGCAGCATTTATTGAAGAGACTGTCTTGACTCCATTGTATGCTCTTGCCTCCTTTGTCAAATATTAATTGAGCATAATGGCTTGGGTAGATTTCTAGGTGTTCTCTTCTGTTCCATTGGTCTATATGTCTGTTCTTCAGCCAGTACCAGGGAGTTTTGAGAATCGTGGCTTGGTAATATAGCTTGATAAATGGTATTTTGATCCCTCTGACTTTGTTCTTTTTTTTCAGGATTGCTGTAACTGTTTGGGGTCTTTTTTTATTCCAGATGAATTTTTGGAGAATATGTTCTAGGTCCTTGAAATATGCCATTGGTATTTTAATGGGGATTGCATTGAATCTGTAGATTGCTTTGGGTAGTGTGGACATTTTAATGATGTTGATTCTACAAATCCATGAACATGGTATGTTCTTCCATTTATTTGTCTTCCTCTATTTCTTTTTTCAATGCCCTGTAGTTTTCTGAGTACAGGTCTTTTACCTCCTTAGTTAAGTTTATTCATAGGTATCTTAATGTTTTTTTGTGCAAGGGTAAATAGGATTTTTTTTTAGTTTATTCTACTATGAGTTCATTATTGGTGTATAAAAAGACCATAGATTTCTGGTGTTAATTTTGTATCCTGCTACATTGATGAATTCATTTATGAAGTCTAGTGTTTTTTATGGATTCTTTGGGACTTTCTATGTACAGTATCATGTCATCTGTGAATAAGGACAGTTTTACTTCTTATTTTCCTATTTGGATGCCTTTCATTTCTTCTTCTTGTCTGATTGCTATGGCTAGCACTTCCAGTATTTTATTGAACAGGAGTGCTGAATGTGGGCATCCCTATCTTGTTCCTCTTCTTAGGCAAAATGTTTTTAGTTTTTGCCCATTGAGTATGATGTTGGTTTTAGGTTTGTCATATAAGGCTTTTATTATGTTGAGGTATGATCCCTCTATTCCATCTTTGGCTGAGAGTTTTTATCAAGAAAAGGTGTTGGATTTTGTCAAATGCTCTTTCTGCATGGATTGATATGATTATGTGATTTTTGTGTCTCAATTTGTTTATGTGATGTATAACATTTATTGATTTGCAGATATTGTACCATCCTTGCATCCCTGAAATAAATCCCACTTGGTCACAGTATATGATCTTTTTAATGTAATGCTGAATCCAATTTACTAGAATTTTGTTGAGGATTTTAGCATCTATGTTCATCAAGGATATTGGCTTGCAGCTTTCTTTTTTGTGGTGTGTTTTTCTGGTTTTGGAATTAAGGTAATGCTGGCTTCATAAAAAGAGCTTGGATCTATGCCTTCTTCTTGAATTTTTTGGAATAGTCTGAGGAGGATAGATTTTAGGTCTTCTTTGAATGCTTGGTGGAACTCCCCTGTAAAGCCTTCCTGACCAGGGCTTTTGTTTGCTGGAAGATTTTTGATCACTGCTTCAATTTCTTAGGTTGTTATCAGCCTATTCAGGTTTTTTTCATTCTTCCTGATTGAGTTTTGGGAGCTTGTGTTTTTCTAAGAATATATCCATTTCGCCTAGGTTGTCCACTTTGTTGGAATAGAGTTGCTCAAAGTATTTTTTTCATAATCCCTTCTATTTCTGTGGGTTCAGTTGTTACTTCACCTCTTTCATTTCTGATTTTGTTTATTTGGGTCCTCTCTCTTTGCTTCTTGGTGAGCCTGGTTAGAGCTTCATCAATCTTGTTTATCCTTTCAAAGAACCAGCTCTTGGTTTTGTTGATCTTTTGTATTGTTTTTTTTTTTTTTTTTGTCTCTATGTCGTTTATCTCCACTCTGATCTTTATTATTTCCTTCTCCTTACACTGGCTTTTCATGTTGCTCTCTTTCTAACTCTTTGAGTTGTAGGGTTAGATAATTTATTACCATTTTTCTTGTGTTTTTGAGGTAGACCTGTAGAGCTATGAACTTCCCTCTCAAGACTGCTTTCATTGCGTTTTATAAATTTTTGATTTTTGTGTATTCATTGTCACTTTTTACCAGGATGCTTTTTAGTTTTTCGTTGATCTCTTTGGTAACCCAATCATTGTTTAATAGCATGCTATTTAGCCTCCAAGTATATGATTTTTTTTCATTGTTTTTATTGTAATTAATTTCTAATTTTACACCATTGTGATCTGAGAAGATGCTTGATGTGATTTTTATCTTCTTGAATTTGAAGAGACTTTGCCTATGTCCCAATATGTGGTCTATCTTTTAAAATGATCCATGTGCACTTGAAAAGGTTGTATATTCTGTGGCTTTGAGGTGAAATGTTCTGAAGATGTCAATTAACTCCATCTGCTCTACTGAGTCATTTAGGATTGATATTTCTTTGCTGACTTTTTGTTTGCAGGATTTGTCTAGTGGTGTTAGTGGGGTATTAAAGTTCCCTACTATGACTATTGCTGTCAATCTCTCCTTTGATATCCTCCAGAAGGTTTTTTTTATGTATTTGGGTTCTTCTTATTGGGTGCATATATGTTTACCAGAGTTATATCTTCTTGTTGAATTGCTCCCTTTAGTATTATGTAGTGGCCTTCCTAAGTCTTGTTATGGCCTTCACTTTGAAGTTAATTTGTCAGATATAAGTATTGGTGCTCCAGCTTTTTTTTCATTTCCATTCGCCCGAAAAACCTTTTTCCATCCCTTCACCATCAGTCTGTGTGAGTCCTTTGTTCTGAGATGGGTCTCCTGTAGACAGCAGATATATGGATCATGTTTTCTTATCCATTCAGCTACCCTATGTCTTTTGATTGGGGCATTTTATTCATTTACATTTAAAGTTATTATTGATAGGTACTTATTTATCACCATTTTATTCTTTATGCCTGTGTTCCTTCTTCCCTTCTTATTTATTCTTTTTACAACAGTCCCTTTAGCATTTCTTGCATTGCTGGTTTGGTGGTAATAAACTCCCTTAGTCCTTTTTTTTTGTCTGTGAAGCTCCTGATTTCACCTTCAATTTTGAATGATAGCCTTGCTGGATATAGTAGTCTTGGATTCAGATCTTTGCTTTGCATGACTTTGTATATTTCATTCCATTCCCATTTTGCCTGATGTGTTTCTGTTGAGAAATCAGTTGATATTCTGATGGGAGATCCCTTATAGGTAACTTTCTGTCTCTCTCTGGCAGCCTTTAAGATTCTTATTTTGTCATTGGTATTTGCCTATTTAATTATAATGTGTCTTGGTGTCAGTCTTTTTGGCTTCATCTTGTTTGGGACTCTTTGAGCTTCCTGGAGTTGTGTGTGTTTTTTCTTCCCAACATCAGGGAAGATTTCTGTCATTATTTCTTCAAACAGGTTTTCTATTCCTTGCTCAGTCCTCTCCTTCTGGTACCCCTATTATGTGGATATTGTTTTTTTCTGTGTGTTGTCCCAGAGCTCCCTTAGACTCTCCTCTTGTTTTTAAAGGGTTATTTTTTTTCCAATTGCTGCTCTGATTGGGTATTTTTTCCTACCTTGTCTTCTAGTTCACTGATGCAGTCCTCAGCTGCTTCTAGTCCACTGTTGATGTTTCTATTGTGTTCTTTATTGCAGCTATGTCATTCTTTATTTCTTCTTGGTTCTTCTTCATTTCCTCTTGGTTCTTATACATGTTGTTGAATTTGTCTTCCATCCTTTTCAGTGTTTTTGTGACCATTGTTCTGAATTATTTCTCTGACAAACTGCTTGGCTCCATTTTATTTACTTCCTTTTCAACTGATTCCTATGTTTCTTTAGAATGTGCGCTGTTCTTTGCCAACCCATTTTCGTTCCTCTCAAGATGTATGATTATGTGGCTCTCTCTCTACCACATTGATTTAAAAGCACAAAATACAACTGGACAAGACACAACACAGAGGGCACAGAACATGAATGCATTCATGATACCAATAACCCAAAATAAAGGTGACCACCTGAGAAAAGAGAATTATGTGAGATAAAAGAGTTCTAAAATTATATTATGAAAAGGAAAAAAGGAAAGAGAAAATAAAAAGAAAAAATAAGTGAAAAAATATATGTATATGGGGAGAAAACTCCAAAAACCAACAACTAATCCAAAAAATGCAACAACAAACACTCAGAAAAGAAGGATGGAAGCTGAATCTGAAGAAGCAGAGCTCATTTCTGAACATAAGGTCAAGGAATTGAATGAATGAGGAAATGGCCCAAATTCAGTATAGAGGATATAGAAAGAGAATGAACATATAAGAAGTAAAGAACAAAATATTTAAAAATAAAATAAAATAATTGAAATATATATTAATATATATAAAAGAAAATTTATATATAGATATATAAATCTATATATAATCTATCTATGTATTCATCTATTTTGGAGAAAGGAGAATAGAGACTGATTGGCCTCAGTTGGTGATTGAAACTAATTAAGCTATAAGTAGAAGAGAACAAGTGAGGAGAGGAAAAATAGAGGCATATAAAAATTTAAAAAAGTAAACTAACAATCAACCAAACAATAATAACAAAAGAAATAAAGAAAATAAAGAAGAAAAAATAAAAAAATTTGGCTAGTGAAGAAAGAGAAAAGAGAAGTATGCATGGACTTGGAGCAGGGGAGAGGAAATTATATATATGAGAAAGATCAATTTTTAACAACGGAGTAAAAAGAAAGGATAGAGAAAAACTAAAGTAGAAATAGGGAAAGAGAAACAGGATGAAAAGGGGGAAAAGTGAGGAAAAAAGTGTTGTCACAAAGGAAAAATTCAGATAGAATGAAATAATGGTAAAAAAAATTAAAAATAGAATGTAGAACACTAATAAAAAAATTGATAAATAAAAATAACATAAAATAAAACTTTAAAAAATAGTAGAATAATAGTAGTAATAATTTAAAAATAATAAAAAAGTAAAATAAAGTGAGGAAAAAGTTTCTTAAGTATAACAAAAAAATAAAAAAGTGGGTATTGAAGTTCATTTGCTTCAGTGGAGCTTCAATGACCCAAGGGGGCTTGTTTAAGACCCTCTGTACTGTTTGGCCTGGCACATCTGTTTCCTGTTTGGTAGTCAGCACAATGTTGAAATTCTCAGCAATCCAATGCTCCTCTGTGTCATAAACCACAATCTTGGTTTCAAGCAGGTGGCATCACTCTGCTCACTTTGTTTCTCTGCCTGCCTTCAGTTGTATTTACACAAGTGTTTATTTCTGACACAGTCTCTGGGTGGCAATGTTTCTGTATTAGTTTCTGAGACCAAATGGCCCCTCAACCTAGTCCCCCAGGGCTCCCTGAGGGTATTTAGACTCTTCCTTTCCCTGCCACACTCAAGACTGCTTTGGAGGAATGGACTGTCCCAGAGCTGGTTTCCTGCTCGTCTCTCCCTATTCTGCTCCTCAGTTTCCACAAAAACCACCTTCCCCTGCAGTCTCGGTAAGTATTTTTAATGGAATGATCCTATGCACTGGGTTGGACCTGTATTGGGCCAGAGCTCAGAGGAAAAGGACATGACCTCAATGCCAATGTGACCTTCCTAGAACTCTGGACAAATTATAATAATATTTGCATTTTAGTTTTGACCCCACCCCCTGTGGGTTTTCTGTATACATTATGGGTAAGGGCATGCCCAGAAGAAAGATAGTTTCAGTCAATCATCCCTGAATGCAAATGAAAGGCTCCACACATACAATCCCTGTTTAGAACCCAGGAGCTGAGGGCCATGCTCTCTCCAGCATGCACTCCACCTCCAGGGAGCAATCCCCTGCCATTCTCTTCCCCTTGCTTTCCCCACAGGCATATATCCCCTAACCTTTAAAGTACCCCATGACACTTGTATCACCAGCTGTGTTTAGTTCACCATGGCCGAGGAGGCTGGAGTCTCAGTGTTTGTGGGTTCGCAGCTGAGGTAGCTGGTCCCTGGGCATTGTGGCTGTAGGGTCTGATAGGTATCCAGGTCTCCCTGGGTGAAGGTAAGGCTGGGCTTCTGATCACAGCTGCTCTCCCCTTCAAGATGGTGCGGTCTCTGCGGCAAAGCCGGCTGCTCCGGGAGAGATTTCAGCTGTAGTAGAGGCTGCATGGCCAGGGGAGCCTGGTCCACCAGTCCCTGACAGTCCTGTGGAATATAGCTGTCCCTCACTCACAAATACAGACACTCCCCGTACATCCACCCACTCTCCTTTGGCTCTCTCACTCACTCACACTATCTTTCTGACTGCCATTCCATCAGCCACCATCTTGGATCTCCTGTCATTTTTATTCTTCAGAATAGCTGTTGATGCCTACAGTCTGAATTAGTGATATTACATCACAATTTATAATGTGGTTCAATATGCATTCTAATCAGAAAACAGGTTTCTAAAAGCAGTATTATTTTAGTTATTTTGATAGTAACACCAATGAGCCATTAATGATAATGACAGGAAACACTACTTTATCTAACATCAACCCTTCAGATAACAGACATAGTGATTATAAACAGTTCCAACATCCCAGGATTTTCGGAGAACGGGGAAAGTGGTAACAGGGTCTTAAGAGCATCTTGAAAATAGCCGAAGTCACAAGGCTTTATGAACGGCACAGAGAGGCTAATAATCAGTTTAAATGTAAATAAGTTCAAATTCTAGAATTAAAAATAACAGTTGAGTGCCACTGTTACTCAAACTCAATTTGTATCTCAGAAAAAGTTAACAAAAGGGCCTTTGCATGTGAAATGTGACAGGCATAGCCGATAGAGACACACACAAAAAAAATCACATGCTTTCCTCAGTTTTTATGCAGCACACTATTTTTAAAAAAATAATAGTTTCCAAAAGCTTGCAGCCAAAACACTTTTGGCATAGAAAAACACCAAATTCCACTTGACTTCAAATTGTCTTCGTATTTCAAGTGAAATCCATAGCAGTTAAATGGTTCCCCAAATACAAGGGGAAACTTGAATGTGCTCTTTGGACTGTTTTAAAGTGGTTGGTGGGGTGGTGAGGTTGAGAGAGTTTCCAGGAGGTCTATTTCTAGGGTTTAATAAATTTAAAAAGGGGGGGGGGGACAAAAGATTCTTCTGATTAAATGGTGTGTTGGAATAAAACTTAATTGTATCAGGTATGTCTCCCTTACCTCCTATGTTCATGTGGGAGGCAAACAGGGAAAATAAAATAACCATCTTGCAGACTTCGCCAAAATGCACACTTTCATTGCAAGAAGCCAGGCTCTCCCACTGTCCCCACCCCCTTCATCCCCAGTGCATTTAAGCACCTAGGAGGGAAGAGGGGTGCCCAAGAGAGGGAACCCTAACAGCTGGCACCTACTCGCCTCTGATCACGCCCTTTCTCTCTAGTTATTTCCACTAGAGGTGCATGGTGTGGAGTCTTCCTGGTGCCTGTGTCTGGAGGCCCTGAGCAGGGGAAGATGAGCCCGCTGTCACCTGGTAAGATGAAGAGGAGGGATAGTAAGGAAGGGAAGGAGGAAGGAAGGAAAGGAAGGAAGGAAGGAAGGAAGGAAGGAAGGAAGGAAGGAAAGAAGGAAAGAAGGAAAGAAGGAAAGAAGGAAAAAAGGAAAGAAGGAAAGAAGGAAAGAAGAAAAGAAGGAAGGAGGCGGGCTGTGATTACCCCCGGGACCTCCCACTTTCACGCCCAGGCAAACAGGGCCCAAGCTCCAGCACTGGCCACCTTCTCCAGGGAAGTGAGGGGTGAGCCAGGCGCAGTGCACAACCTTCGGGCCCTCAGAGTCAGGATCCCCGCCACTCACCTAGGCTCGCCCAGCCCAGCAGCAACAGCACCAACAAGGGCCACATTGCGCCCACGAAGGGGCCGCCTCTGCCTTCTCAGCCAGGGCAGTATCTAGAGCCGCCACCAGCTTCACAGTCAGAATCCTGCTGCATTGCCACCCACAACAAGCTGGACCCACAGCCCAGGCTGCTGGTCTTGCTCTGGAGCTCTGGACACTGACATCTGCTCCCAGCCAATGTGGCCACTGAAGGGAGACCCTCAGATTCCTGGACTCATCCCCATTCCCTGAGGCTCAGCCAAGACCCCAATCAGGGAGGTGAAGGCCAGGATTCAAGGGTAAGCCTCACCTCCACCACCACCAGCCCTGACTAGGGTTGGGCCCCCATTTCCAGGAGAAGCTTGGAGTGTGTTCCTTCTCTCACTGGGTCTTCACTGTCCCCGCCCCTCTCCAAGGTTCCTCTCCTCCTTCTTGCTCCATCCTGTGCCCCAGGTTCCTCCCTCTACTGTCCTCTGCTGTTTGAAAAAAATGGATTCAAAATGTGGCTACGAGTTACAGTATACACAAGGCCTTCCTTTAAAACAGATTGAATTTATTAGAGTGACATTGGTTGCAAAAATTATACCACTTTCAAGTGTACAACTCAATGAAATATCATCTACACTCTGCATCCTTCTGTCCCCATTCCCTCTTCCCTCTGACAACCTCCACCTATACTCCCCCTTCCCTTTCCCCTTTACCTCTGGCTATCATCACACAGTGGTCTGTGTTATGCATATAGAGCTCCGGTGTCTCACTGAATGACACAGGCACAACATTCAAACTAAAGCAAAGACCTGGTAAAACTGCCAGTAACATTTATCCTAAATGATGAACTCTCTTGTCACAAAGTCAGTCTCTGGTGGCTACTCTAATGGGCTGCATAGCCTGTCTGCTCCTTTGGTGGTTTTTCTCTTACCTGCTGGAGAAGAACGCAATTTCCCACCACAATACCCCACTTCTCCAAATCCTCTACCCATGGCATCTACTCCATCGATTCCATCCTCATAGTAATAAAACCCAGGAAATAACATTTCCACTCACAGTACATTATATACTATGTAACTTTTCATGGTTTCGTTTTGTAAACCTCTTTCCCTCAACATTATTATTTCTTTAAAATTGGAGAGTTTTTTAAGTATTCCCTCCTCTAAGACTTCCCATTCAATCCTGCAAAGAGAAGGAGTTTAATAAATGTGTTGATGTGACTGGAGACAAACTTTCCAGTCCTAAGAAATTTGATAGTCTTATTTGTTTTTAAAAGATTAAAAAAAGAAAGGGAAAGAGACACCTCACTAACACAATGGTTCATAATTATGGTGGTCATGATGTGAATGGCCGCTTAGACACCCTGAGGCTACCAAAGGGACTGTTGGATTCTCCTCCAACTGCTGCTTATATGGATATGAAAGAATCACCCACCAGACTTAGAGCATTGGGACACTGTGTACCACAGGGCAGCTGGTTGGCTACATAAGGCTGTCAGCTGTCCCTGAGACCAAAGGACCCCTTAAAGCTGAAGAGTGACCAGGAAGGACTGTCCACAACCTTCACACTTAGAGTTGGAATGATGCTCTGTTTTATACTGAGGACTGCTGAGGCTAAGTACCTAATGTAGTTTTGTGCAGAAAATGGAGTAATCTTGCCCTGGCAGGAGTCGCTAAGTGGTTAGGGCATCTGTTTGAGCAGGGAAGGGTCCTTGGTTTGATTCCCAGACAAAGACATGAACCTTGATTGCAGGTTTGATCCCCGCCCCCTTTAGGGCTTGTGCTGGATGTGTGTCTATGCACCAGCACATTCTCTCTTTCTCTCTCCCTCCCTCTCTCTTTCTCTTTCTCTTTCTCTCCCTTTATTCCTCTCTCCCTTCTGCCTTTCCACCGTCCAGTCTCAAAACAAACAAACAAACAAAAGCATTGGAAAAAATATAATCTGGTGAGGATTAACAAAAATAGAAAATGGAGTACTCTAAATCACGTGAATAAGAGGCCACCTGGGTGACCACTGCAGCTCTTGGGAAACTAGCTGGGATGTTTTTTGATGGTGCAGGAGGGGGGTTTTCCTTAGAGAAGAATAAACTTGGGAGAGAACCACTATAGCCCTCCTAGTAAGTGGGAACTTTCAGGATTGCAAACTTTAGCTTGATGTACAGAACTGGAACGGCCTGGTAAGAGACTTTTAGGAAGTAACAGTCTCATCAAGTCAAGCGTGTAGGTAAAAGGTTTGAATGACCAATAACCTGGGGTGTGATAGAAGCAATTCCTGAATTAGATGGCAAAATAGCCTAGATGACTCCAAGCCTCTGTGCAGAAGTAGGTGTGAGAGATATTTAAATGACAGAAGAGGGTGGGATTACAGAACACAAAATATGGTCTAAGTCATTCTTAAATGAAGCCTATCAGAATCACTGGGGTTTATTCAAACTTCACATACTCTTTAGTCTCAAATCCCACCCCAAGATTTTAATATATTCCCCATGGTAAGTGTATGTGTGTATTTGCGTATTTGAGGAGGATTGGGGGAGTGGTGGGCGGTGTTGCCCATGATGATCTCAGTTTAAAGTGACTGCTACAAATCTCTGCTGTAATTTACATGAATTTTTTACTGTCTCTAATTTGTTAAGGTGAGAAGAGTTGGAAGATTGTTGACTCTGATGTTCAAGAACCAAATGAGATTATGGGGAGAAACCCAACCTTTTTCTATGAAGCCACTTATATTCCCATTAAGCTATTGAATTGGTGTAGTATTACTATCAGATGACTTTTACTCTTATTCCCTAATGGGAGAAGATGGCAAGATAGTTCTTTCTCTATCTAAATTTCAATGGCACTAAAAAAATAAATAAATAAAGCTTAGAAAAGGTGTAAGAACAATATCAGATAGTATTCCACTTCAGGATTAAGTAAAATAAACCAAGGGATTCCATGCTACCATTCTACTCACTGTATGGCTCACAACTGTGCCCATTACTCTCTCCCAATTCCTGGTCAGGTAAACTGGATCACAGGAAGATAAACCCTTCAGTGAAAAGGCAAGGAAATGTTATTAAGAGATTGTTTAAATTTTGTTGCCAAGCTGAAGTATTATAAAAACCCACCACTTCATTTCTCTTATCACTGTGTATAAAATGGGATAACCAAAAAATGAATAAATCACTCCAATCAATTTAGTGGGCTTCTTCAAATATATACAGGCGCACCTCATTTTATTGTGCTTTGCTTATTGTGCTTCATTGATGTTGCCTTTTTACTAATTGAAAGACAAACCCTCCACCAGCAAAAAGATTGCAGCTTGCTCTATCGCATTACTCATTTTATTGTTGTCTAGAACCGAACCTGCAGCATATCTGAGGGACGCCTGTGCATCGTAAACCTTCACAAACACAGAGAACATCAGTTTCCACAAAAGAAGGTCACATTAAAAGTTACACTAAAATTCAAGCCAAATTATAACTTGACGTTTTAGGATTGTGATGTCTTTTCTGAGGCACTGAATTGGCTATAGCCTCAGTTATTTCATCAAACCCAGAATCCCTGCAATCAGCCTTTTATAATTTCTTTCTCTTCAGTACAGGTGGGACTGTGAATAGGATGAATTTCCTCCCCAGGATTGTTGTGTCACATGACCAAAGGGATTTTGCTTGGTGTGATTAAGGTCCTCAGTCAGTTGACTTTAAGAAAAAGAGATTGTCCTTGGAGAGGGCTGACCTAGTCAAGTGAGCCCTAAAGAGGATCTGTGCTCGTCCTGACATAAGTAATCCAACATGTCAGAAGGCTTCAATGAGAGGATGGTGTTCCTTTGCTGGCTTGAAGTGTGGAAGAGGCTGTATGACAAGGAATGGGACAACCTCTAGGATCTGAGAAAAGCCCACAGCAGACATCCAGCATAGAAACAGGGACCTCAGTCCTGCAACCACCAGGAACTAAATTCTGCCACAATCATGTGAGCTTGGAACACAACCGATATGAGAATACAGCCTGGACAACACCTTTCTTTTAGAACCCAGCCACACCGTGACCAGAATTGTGACCTACAAATCTGTGAGCTAATAAACGGGAGCTGTTTTAAGCTGGTGCATTTGTGGTTATTTGTTATACAGCACTAGAAAACTAATTGAAGGATCTTGCAATGCCTTCATGTCTATATTATTAACATAATGTATATCATGTTGACAATGATTGAAGCGGAAACTCTGCTGAACTTGAACTGGCCTTAAACATAAACACTAGTAGCTTACTTGGAAAAATGCAAAATCTTAAGCTTCCAAGTTATTGTATTACTGATAATACAAATATAGACATTAATGACAGATTTTATAATTATTATTTACATTTAGTATTTGATTGTGTACACGGTGTTTTAACAGAAACTATCCATCATAGGATAAAAAGCAATATTGGGTTTTGAAGACAGATCTAGGTTAATATTCTATTTATGTCTCTGATTTTGAACAAGCACCCTAAATCTCTCTGCTGTTGAATGGTAAAACCTATATCAATCTTCCAGAGTTCCTGGGGTCATGGAACCTAATATAAAATATCTGGCATGTGCTAAAATAAATGTTCTGTCATTTCACTCTTCTTATTTTTACTGTTATCACTTCATTGAAATCAGGGATCCTGTCTTAATCATCATTAAATCCAAAAGGACTAGTACAGCGGTTCTCAACCTGTGGGTCGCCAACCTATGGGTCGCGACCCCTTTGCGGGCGGAACGACCCTTTCACAGGTGTCACCTAGACCATCGGAAACCACATATATAATTACATATTGTTGTGATTAATCACTATGCTTTAATTATGTTCAATTTGTAACAATGAAAATACATCCTCCATATCAGATATTTACATTACGATTCATAACAGTAGCAAAATTACAGTTATAAAGTAGCAATGAAAATAATTTTATGGTTGGGGGGCACCACAACTTGAGGAACTATATTAAAGAGAGGCAGCATTAGGAAGGTTGAGAACCATTGGTCTAGTACAATGCCTGTCACATAGTAAGCACTCAAATAATTTTAAAGTAAGAGAGAGATAAACATATTTACATCTCAAACAGTCTTGTGATGAAGATAGTCTCCTCATTTTACAGATAAAAACTAAGGGCCAGAAAGGTTCTTACCTAAGTTTTCTTAAATTAAAAAATGTTGAAGTACAGAAAAAAGCTTTCTAAATTTAAGTTCTATGCTTCTTCCATTGTACAATAGACTATACAGGTACCAGAGTGATATAAAACTATATCTCAATGAGAATATTTTCACATAATTAGTCCTTGTGCTCCCCCAAAAAGGACAAAGATTGGCCACCACCAATCCACATTCCACTAGGTAGAATTCTCTATTAAGCAATTTCTAGTTTTCATTTATATCTATATTTGCAAAATAAAGCACAACATAGTAAAAATGCATTCCACTGCCTAAATCCCTAGGATTCACATGATGAGTAAATTCATCAAAATAACTGTGCAGGAACCTGCTTCAATTAACCGTTTTGGGCAGAGGAGGTTCTTTTTTTTCCCTTAAAAAAATGGTGCAAAACTATGACAACACCAAATGCTGACAAGGATGTGGGGTAACTAGATAACTCATATGATGGGAATGAACAATGGAACAACCACTCTGGAATACAGTTTGGCAGTTTCTTCAAAAGCTAAGCCTATACTTACATATGACCAGGAGTTGTAGTTCTATGCATTTATCCAGAGAAATGAAGACTATGTCCACATAAAAGCCTGTACATGATGGTTCATAGAAATGTCATGAGAAATAGCCCAAAGCAACTGAAAACATCCAAGACTTGCTATAGTAGGTACATGGTTCAAAAAGGTGTGATATACCCATAGCATGGAATATTACTGAGGGGGGAGGGGTGGTGGTGTATTGCTACATGATGCTATTTCATGAATAGATCTCAAGGGCATTGTGCTTCATTAAAAAAAAAAGCCAGTCTCAAAATGTTATACTCTTTTATATAACACTAGAGGCCCAGTGCACAAATTCATGCAGGGTGGGGTCCAGCAGGCCCTCCTTAATGGAGGCCAATAGGACAGGGCCAGTGGGAGGTGGAGCCACAGGCGGTTGGCAGGAAACCCCGTCCCCTATCAAGATGTTGGGGATGATTGGGGCCTGGCCAGCTGGGGGAGGAGGGGAGGAGGGCTGATTGGGGCCCAGATTGGTTTGGTTGGCCTCCCAGGGCATGTCATAGCCACCAGTCATTCTGGTAATTCCAGTAGTTCCACCAGTCTGGTCGCTGGGCTTTTATATCTACACTAATAAAAGAGAAACATGCAAATTGGTGTTACTCCTCTACGCTCACCAGCCAATCAGATGAGTATGCAAATTAACCCAACAAAGAAGGCGATTAATTTGCATATGCAGGCATGGAGTGAAGACTGAAGACAACGTAGAAGGAAGCCAAGCGCTGTAGAAGGGAGCGAAGCCGTGGAGAAGCAAGTGGGGCTGTGGAGGTGGGAGCGAAGCCCGCCTCGACAGGATTCACTCCCTTCTCTGCTTCGCTCCAGCTGCAGGAAGCCCTATTCTTGCAGGAATCTTCCTGCAACGGGCCTCTAGTTTGTATAGATTTATGAAATGACCAAAGTATTGATATGGAGAATAAATTGTGCTTGCCAGGTTAGGTATAGTAAGGGAGCAGCTGACTGTAAAAGGGTTGCACGAGGCAGAGATTTGTATTAATGTGATAGTTCTATATATTGATTTTGGTCATCATTACAGAAATGTACATCTGTGATAAAAAGAAAAAGAAATATATATGCATTGTACCATTGTGAACTAGGTGGTTCTGACATTTAACTACTGTTACATAAAATATAACCACTGGGTGAAGCTAGATAAGTCTACACAGCACCTCTCTGTTCAATCTTTGAAACTTCATGTGATCCTATAAATATTTCAAAAAATAAAGATGGGTGCACAGCCAAATGTCTGAGACCTCTGGTAGAATCTTCTACATTCTCTAGAACACCACTTTCACATTTTAATGGCCCCAACAGTAAGCATAGTTCATATTTTTCCAGGGGACTTTGAAAACAAAAATGAAACAATCACACAGAAAATCACAAACTTTGTCTTTATCCCAGAGATTGGTATCCCTTCCCATCCACCTTCATCCAATATCATGGCCTTTAAGTCTCGAGTTTACAATTCTCCTCTCAGTGACCTACACTCTACTCCATAATCACCCTCCCCACTGTGAGTTAATGAGATTTTCAATGGAGGAGAGATTTTTGAGCAGAAAAGCCTTCCAAATTCTGCTCGAAGCCATCTCCTGCCCATGTTGCACCACATAGACACCCCTCTCATGACACCCCAGCTTCAACACCTCAGTACCTCACTTCATAAAATAAATGTCCCAGGAAGACAGCTAACATTTGAAAAGTACTTTGGTTTACAAAGGACTGGTCCACAAGGGATCTCATGATGCTTGTTCGACTGGCGAATATATAAAAGCAGGAATCTCTTTTCATCCCCATTGTAGAGATGAAGTAACTTGGACCCAGTGAAGTAACTTCTCAAGTTCAATAGAGGCAAATAGTTAAGTTGAAGAATCAGATGTCCTGATTCCTAATCCTAAGCAATGTCAAAACATTCCATCGGAATAAACACCCCATTCCCAACCTGGTAATAAAAATTTCAAAACAGGAAACAATAGAAGAATAGAAGGCAAATAGTTGATTCAACTGAATGGTCTGATCCCATCTAAATCAGAGGTTCTCAAAGGCTTGTCTAATCATGAGAGCAGTAATATGACTAGTAGTTCTAAATAGAGCTTTCAAAATAGAAAGTCAGTAAGCACCTGTATGTGGTTAAAGTAATCAGCTGGCATGGCAAGGACTAGAAAGAAAGCAGATTGTTTACTTCAGCTAGCTTTACTGCTTTATGCAACTCACCTGCCCATGTCTATGAAGAAAGGGCACAATTGTGGAGCTAACGGGTGTCCCAAAATTCACGCAGGAAGTAATTTTGATAGAAAGCACAGGTTTATAATTAAAAATCATACATTTTTTATTGATTCCTAAAGTATACAGTATAGGGTTATGTATGGAATAGCACATGGGGTAAATGGCCTCCACGGCTTTGCTGGCACATACACACTCTTTTGTTGAAATTTTCCATGACCGTTTTGCATAAATGTGGCTGAATTTCGTTGATACAGTGCTCAATTTCCTCCTTCAAGGCATGGTTGGTCATGGGCTTGTTGGCATAAACCTTAGACTTCAAAAAACTCCAAAGAAAAAAGTCCAACGGCATTAAATCGCATGATCTGGGCGGCCAATTCTGATCACCAAAACAGGAAATTACAGGACCAGGAAATGACTCATGCAGTAATTGAATTGTTTCTCAGGCTGTATGGCATGTGGCACCATCTTGTTGAAACCACATGTCGTCCTCATCCATATCTTGCAATTTAGGCACAAAAAACTGGATTATCATGTTGAGATAGCAAGCACCATTATCTGTTATTGCCTGAGCAGACGCATTTTCAAAGAAGAATGTTCCGATGATGCCTCCAGCCCAAATCCACACCAAACAGTGACATGTTGTGGATGCATTTGTTTCTCAACAATCACTCATGGATTTTCTTAACCACAAATGCGACAATTTTGTCGATTAACCAAGCCATAAAGATGAAAATGAACCTCATCGCTGAAGATGATTTTGTTCAAAAAATCAGCATCCACTTGTTGTTGTTCCATAATCCATTTGTGTATGTGCCAGCAAAGCTGTGGAGGCCATTTACCCAATATCCTATTCCATATATAACCCTATACTGTATACTTTATGAATCAATAAAAAATTTACAATTTTTAATTATAAACCTGTGTTTTCTATCAACATTACTTCTTGGGTGAATTTTGGAACACCCTTTATAACCAAGGCTGAATTCAAATTAATTCTATTGGATCCCTAGCTCTCCCTCATCTTGACCGAGAAAAAGAACAAACACCATATCAGGAAACCTCAAGGAAACATCATTATGACCTGATTTTGATTTTGTGATTCTCCTCCTAATCTACTCTTTCCAGCTGTAGTATGGCTGGGATTTGTCAGTCCTTGACCAAAGTGCAGGTTATAAAAAAAAAGCTACATATTTGGAAAGATCATGGAAAATTAATCACATGAAAGATAGTACTTTTGATAGCAGCAAACAGAAATACAGATTAAATGATGCCAGGACCCCCACACCGGTAGAACAGTTAGAACAAATGTTGAGAACCAGAAAATACACAAATTAGAAACAGCTAAGGAGTTTTATTATGAAAAGTAGAAGAGAAAGTAAAACTCATGATCTTAAAGCTGCTAAATATTGCCGAAACCGGTTTGGCTCAGCGGATAGAGCGTCGGCCTGTGGACTGAAAGGTCCCAGGTTCGATTCCGGTCAAGGGCATGTACCTTGGTTGCGGGCACATCCCCAGTGGGAGATGTGCAGGAGGGGCTGATCGATGTTTCTCTCTCATCGATGTTTCTAACTCTCTATCCCTCTCCCTTCCTCTCTGTAAAAAATCAATAAAATATATTAAAAAAAAAGTTGCTAAATATTATGTAACTATTTACTAGTCATAAACTACTTTTTGATTCAAAGGAGTTCCTAGCCCCATTGTGCCCCATTTCTAATAGGATTAGGCTACTGCAGGACAAATAAAAGGGAAGGTAATAAAATTCTTACCAACATATTTTAGTTCTACGATGGTTTCGCCTTCTCTAGTTAATTCTGTCACTTCGCAAGTGTAGTTTCCTGGGACAGCGTCCCTCTTGTCCATCATCAAAGAGGCATTGCCTATTAGTAGTGCATCTGGTACGATGTATGCACTCGGAAAGTTACTGTTGGGGCTGGATTCATTTTTATCTCCATCATAGAAGAAAATGTATTTGTTTCCGAATTTCCACTTTACAAACAATTCTCTAAGGCTCTGTGCCCCCCCATTAGTGACTAAGCATGGGATGAGAATAGTTTTATTGTCATTGGTGTATTCTACAGATTTGATTGTAGTAAATAATAGCTGAGCTGAACCTGGAAAAAAAAGAAAATAGTTTCATTTCACTATGGAATCCTATAGGGTAAGGTCTTAGGTATGTTACAAATCCTTAAGATAAAAAGAGCAACACTTCCATTGTCCCCTTAAGTAACCAGTACAGCTACAGAGAGAAGGCAGGCCAGGTGAAAAAGTGAAACAAGTTATTTTAATATTAACACTTGGATTGCGGGAAACGAGTTAAGTCGGCTCGAGTGAATTGCGCGTGTGAATTGCGCGTGCTCCGCGGGAGCCGTCTTAACTCGGTTCATATAGATTTGCGGTGGAGTGCGGGAAACGTGTAAACTCGGGCCGATTGTAACTGCGTATTACCAAATATACGTTACAGGCAATTGTCGGAAGTGGAAAAAAGAAAAACATTTTGAGAAGGTGTCGCGTATGTTCCGTTCATAAATTGCGCAGTGAGACACGCTACATGTGCAAATTTTGCAATATACCTCTACATAAAGGGGCGTGTTTTGAAAAATATCATACGCTAAAAAACTATTAATTTCTATTTGTTTTGATTTATTATGAAAATTTTATTTTAAACTTTAAAAATATGTGTATATTTTTAGGTAATAAGTATTTTTTGGGTTTTTCGTATTTAGTTTATATATATCGAATTATTTATGTACTGAATAGATAAAAAAATGTCTGTGATTGAATAAATTTTCATTTTTTACACAAGAAACCGAAAATTTCATTTCAATCGAACCCATACTTCAAAAGATATAGGCATTTTAAACTAACTCTGATTTTGCGCGGGAAACCTAAATGATTGCCCGCGCCATCTTATATTTTGGCGGGAAATTCACCCGACACCATAGTGTTAACCTGCACAGATGGTAGACACCATTGTAACTTTTCCTTGTTCATTCTCAGTAATACACAGTGTACATTACCAAGAGTATTGGGAATAAATTCAGCAACCTGTGTTGGAACATGCAGGTGTAGTATTTGGCTTCAGAAAGTTTGAAGTAATCATTGTTGCTCACTGATGTGTGTAGAAAAATATTGTTATTACCATGGAAAATTTGTGAACAGAATATCAAACCAAATATTATATTATGTCTCAACTTCTAAGTTCTGCCTCCAAACAGAACTTGGTAAACCCATATGAAATTTATCTATATATTTATGTTGCATTTCAAAGGAATGTGTTGAGCTATACTGTACATTAATATAAAAAGTAAATCAATGGATCACATTGTATCTTTTCTCTAAGATGGAAAGTCTTAGAATGCTAAGGAACATATTCTTTGGCTATATCGCATTGCAAAACACAGACAGCAATGGACATTTGGTATTCAAATACTATAAATAGATACATACAATTGAAAGGGACTTTCTCACTCCCACATTTCATTGAAACTATAGAAAAACAATTTCCATGTGTATATTACAGGTATTCCTTCCTCCTAAAAACCATAAACCACTCAAAATAAATCAAGGAAACAGTCAAAATCAAGAACAAATATTGCTAATAAGTAGTAATAGTCTATTAAACACTTCTCAATAGGATAAACTACCAGTTGTCTTACAAAATAGGGATTGGGAAGGTCATTGCATCTTTCACCTAAAATGTGCAAGATGTGAAAAAATTGTTCTCTTCCATATTTTCAGTCATTTATTAACTCTTCTAAGTAGTTAGTTGAATTTTCCCTGAAAAAACAAAAACAAAGCACTAACAAATATAAATATCAGCTTTAATAGTTCATCCTAATAATTTTGTCCTTCTATATAAATTGGGAATAAAACTCAGGTCCATAACACGTTTTTATTCTAGGAACATAGTATTTGGTAAATGCCCATTGAGTTGAATGCTAGGATGCATAGTGAAATATGAACTGAACAAGGTTCAGAAAGCCTGAGTACAAATTCTACCTGTCCCTTGTCAGTATGTGACCTTAAGCAATTCATGTAACTTTTCTAGTCCTTGGTTTACTCTCTGCAAGTAAGAGGATCAGAAATGAACACCGGACAGCTTCACAGAATTGTGGCGAGTATCCAAGGAGCAAATACATGGACAAGTGCCCTCTCAACAATGCTGTGCTGTACATATGCAGGTAATACTCAAAAAACTGGGCAAAACAGCATTTTTACACAATGATCTAAACCAATGATGGTGAACCTATGACTCCCGTGTCAGAGATGACATGCAAACTTATTTTTTTGGTTGATTTTTCTTTGTTAAATGGCATTTAAATATATAAAATAAATATCAAAAATATAAGTCTTTGTTTTACTATGGTTGCAAATATCAAAAAATTCTATATGTGACACAGCACCAGAGTTAAGTTAGGGTTTTTCGAAATGCTGACATGCCCAGCTCAAAAGGTTCGCCATCACTGATCTAAACCTTCTCTGACTGGGAGTGCAAATTGTTATGTTTCTTGGAATTTGAGGTTTGAACCAAGCTTGTAGTTCACAAGCTCACTTCTGCCCAGTTCTCTACTCTTCTAGCCATCCCTGTACTAGGAAGCCCCAGGCAAAACCTGGATTTCCAATTGTGTTTTTCAAAATCATGGGGTTCTGAGTTATTTCCCCTGACAATGAAGCATTGAGGGAGCGGCTATAGTGTACAACAAGGAGAGAAGAAAGTGGTTTTGATGTTGGAATTAGAAAAGAAGGAAAATGTCAGAAAATATGGTGCACAATTTTGAAATGGACAAAAGGACTAGACAGTGTTCTTTCAGTGGGGATCTGGGCATTGTCTGACAGATCCCTTGGGAATATTTGATTTTGTAGGGGCCTGTGCCTTTCACTGTGTTTTGTAAGTTGTAGAACTCAGACAGTAATGCAAATTACTCCTGTCCATAGAGAAATAAACTTTGTTCTGCAACTGATTTCCGCCGGGTAGAAAAGAGGGTTGAAAAATTACATTTTATTTCCCTAAGGATGTTGACCAATTGCATATATTCACTAATTCATTTCAGCATTACTGATTGCCTATATATGTGTCTTTTCTCTCAATGTTCTTTAAAAGCCAAGATGGTCTGACCATCTTGCTAGCTTGCTATTCAACAATTTCATAACTTATGCTTAAGGAATGGATTTCCTGCAGAATACAGGAAGTGCTAATTGCACTACATTATTTCTTTTGTAATATACAGAAATCTAAAAGCTGAAGCCATTTAAATAGAATTAGTGCTCTTAATAAAATTCACCTCCATAAGCCATAACTTGAATAACCATTGCACTATAATTAATAAATAAGAGTAGCCCAAAAATATCACTCTACCAGCTGTTAACCACAAATTCATCTTCTATAAAGACTTATGTAAATATTATAAGTAATAAAATTATCTGATTTGGGTTTTCTCTCTTTTGCCTACTGCCTTCTGATGAAACAGCAACGTGAAGAAAACGATTAAAACAGAACAAATAAACACAAATAACTAACATGAGTAAGAAAATTCTGAAAAATCAAGATGTGCCTATAGCAGTCTAAATCAGATATAAAGGTATTAATGCAACCATCAGTGATGCCAGAGTTACAAATAAATTAAAAATAAAATTGAAAATTATTTTAAATTAAAAGCCAAATATATTAGAATCTACAATCTCTTTGAATACCAACAACCAACCTTACCATCTCCTTCCGCACTCCTGAAAATGGCCAACATGTGCTTGCAGAGAAGGCTCAATATATGGCTCATAATTTTTAAAAATGTAGCAAACATTTATTGAGAATTACCTGATCTGAAACATAGTGATAGGATATGTGGATTCAGTGTTTGGAGAGGGAGGAGGTGTGTGAATTATCTTTTCAAAGCTTCCAATTCTGACTTGGGGGGATGATATGCACTTTTTATAGCACAGGATTATGTAAGTGTGATCCTTCCTTTGTGAGCAACGCGCTCTAGAAGGGAAGGAGAGGACAGGAATCAGTCTTACAGTTTTCTAAGAAAATGTGTGTTGTGTTGCTATCTGGGAAAAGTGTCATAGTCCCTGCTCACATGGGTGGTCTTCAATCTTTTTAAACATGTTACATGTAAAGTTTCTCTCCTCTGTAACAGCTCTTAAATCACCCTCTTTCTGCAGCAGCTTACTCCGTACTCTCCAAAGCTGCTCTCTCTTCTTATTTCTTAATTCAGATTGAGTCCATCAGTGATGCCAGATGAGAAGCCAGAGCTTCTAATAATCCTCACCTTAAAATTGACCTGCAACCCCAGCAATCCACACTTCTCTCCCCTCACCCCCATTTCTCCTCTTCAGAAATGAATCCCTTTACCTAAGAGGTAGTTTCTATTTTTGCCTTCCCACCCATCAATCTCCTCAAAGACTGTCCTACTTGAATATCAACCTCCCACATACCCCTATTCCATTTACATAGGTTTTTCTTTTCTTTGTTTTTAAACATTTAAAAACATGTCAAATATTCACCAACTTGAGGAAATCCCTCATCTTTGTCTCTCTTGTCCCTAGCAACATAAAATAATAACCTAAAAGCATTTCTTCACTTTGTTTCATTTCTTAAATCTCTGCCACCTGGCTGCCATCTCTGCCCTTCCGCTTCACTATAACAGCTCTTTCCAAAGCCACCAACAATCCCTTGTGAAAAATCACATCTGTATGGTTCACTTTCTATCTCAGCTTCTCTACAGTTCTTGAGCCAGTGGGCAGCTCCTTCCTTATGCCTGTCCCTTGGCTTCTATACTATATCTCTGGATTCTGAATTTCCTTCTACTGCTTTGTTCACCCATCCCAGCTTCCTTTCCTTATTGAAACCTATTCCGTGATTCACAATAAATATTAGTGTTCCTAAAGGCTTCATAGTCAGCACTGCCTCCCCCTCCCCAGTATTTACCCATATTCATGGTTCTAACTACCTACACACATTTATTTAATCAGGTCCCACCTTTCTCCTCAAGACCTGGGAAAGCCAACTGTGTGCTGAGCTTTCTACTTGGACCTAGTACTGTTACATCAAAGTCAACATGTCAATTTTCCCTCTTCCTATCCTCTCCACAAATCCTCACCTCCCTAAGGTATTTTCTATTATCTATCAGTCAACCAGACCTGGGCCTAAGAATCATGCTGGATTCTTCCCTCTTTGTAGCCATGGATATTTCTGGTGGACTCAGCCTATATAATAGTTACTAAATGCAATGCAAGTTGTATGAATGAGACATTCCTTTTTTTCTCCCTTGAACTACTGCCAGTGAATTAGCTCTCTGACTCTAGCCTCAACACTTCCCAATCCCAGCCCCAGTGTATTTTACACAGTTCTGGAAACAAATGTTCTAAATGCAAATGGGCACTCTTTTGATCACTACACTTTAACAACCCCCTTCCCTCTTGTCAGGCTAAATTGTTAAGTGTATTAGCCTGGAATACAAACTAGGTCCTTCAAGGCCCTGTACAGCCCCACCTCCTGTCCTTCCTCATTTCCAAATTAAGGTCCAATTATAATGACCTTCTTGAAATCCCATGAATATGCATATGTAGAGGCCATGACCCTTCTCTTGGTGAATATGTCAGAACACATATTTTGGAGTCAGACATTGGCTCAAGCCTTAGCCCCTTCTAGAGATATAAGCTCAGGCATATTAGTTAACCTCTGCCACCTCAGCTTCCTCATCTATATAATGTGAAGTGATAGTATATACCTCCTGGGGAGTTTCTTAAGATTTAATGAGATAAGGAACACAAAGTTGTTATCTCAATGTCTTTCACATATTTAGCAAATGATCAATAAATGGCAGCTAGAAATGACTAACTTTGGCTCTTCCAGCTAATGCACAGTTCACATGATAATCCTATTCCCCTTCCTTACACTACTCAATTATATTTATCTTGTCCTTATTGCTCCCATCACTCCCTCTTAAGTTCTGTCACTACCCTTATTACTGAATCTCATAATTAATACTTGATTTAATTAGAAGAAAGGATAGAAAAGCTAGGACAATGTCTTCATTTGGTAGCCAGCAGCTTAAATCCAGGGTCCAGCAAGTATGCCTCATTACGTGCCTTATGAATGTAAAAAAGTTAAAGTCTGAATCCCAAGAAATGAGTACACAAAAAACTTGTATCAGAGAGGATTCATTCTTTTCCATATTTCAAGAGATCCCTTCACTTCTTATTTCTATAGACCTGATTATGGAATCATGATACTACATATTTCAGTGCAAAATTTCAACTAAGTCAGTTGCGAGTGAGATAGAAGAGTTCCTTACATTTGGCAGGAAGAGCCAAAGTTAGTTAACTCTAGATGCAATTTATTGAGCATTTGCTAAGTATGTGAAAGCTTCAGAGATCAAGAATATAGCTGATAATTGAAATCGTGAGCGTAAATATGATTGTCCAGAGAGATCTTTCAAAGCTACAGAGCAGGTATCAGAGAATTGAATTTTGGAGAATACCAATGATTAAGGAGCAAATAGTTAAAAAGGAACAAACTAAGAAAGTGAGAAGTAGTATGAGAAGTAAGTGACTCCACAAAGACCTCCACTATAGACATCAAGAAAATTTCTTGATATGAACAACATGGATGTCAAGTGCAATAAGTACAAAGAGCCCCTAGATTAAAAATCACATTACTGGTTACTTGATCTGTAAATTTGCACAGACTAGTGGGATGAGAAGTCATACTGCATTGGGAATAAATGGAAGGGAAAAAGGAGAGGCAATTATTGTTTCATTAAATTTGACAGTCAAAGAGAACAGAGAGAGAAGGCGATATTGAAAGGACAGGTTAAGTGTTTTTTGGTTCTTCTTGTATTTATTTATTTATTTATTTATTTATTTATTTTATTGCTTTTAATTTGGGGTAAAACAAGCATGCCTGCAAGCTATTGTGAAAGCACCAATGGAGAAGGAAAGATCTAAGATGCAAGACTGAAGAATTAAATTGATTAGGTAGGTCTCCAAGGTGGTGGAAGTGAAAGAGCTGTAAACAGGTGACCTTTTCCTTAAAAGGGTGAATAGGTATATTTCTGAAACTGGGTGAGAAAGGAGAAAGTGACGAAGGTTACCTAAGCTATTATTGGTAAGTTCAGAAATTGTAGAAAAGATGTTAAGAGAGTCTACACCACACATCACTACTTTTTTTGCAGCTGAGTAGGATGTTGACTATCTGTGTGGAATGGATGTTTAGGAATTGGGTAAGAAGTCCCAGCAGTCACTAAGGTAAATGAAGCAAAAAGATACCTGCTAGAAATGAATCTGTGTTGCCATAGACATTGACCATGGAATGAAAAACTGGAGCTTCAAACTGAATTGGGTTAGAATTAGGGTCAGAAAGGAGGGTTTAGTTAGATCCCTCCTCAATAAAGATCGAACAAGGTTTGGGGTAAAGTGGGGTATCTCCAGAGTGTCTAGTATTGACTCAAATTAATAGCCTCTAAATTGTAAAGTGGCCTCAGAAGTAGTGCAGTGGTTGAGCTAGAATTATAGGGGAAAGGGCAGTTTAAATTGAGTAACATCCAGCATTAAGGCCTTGTTAAGCTACCTAATAACTGCATTTTATGTTATTAAGAGGCATAGAGTGTGAAATTTGTCTCTAGGTCCAGCAAGGCCTTGCAAAGTGCTTGGAGCATAGGAAGCAGGCTCATATTTGGCTTGAAAACAGGTAAAAACATTTTGATAGACCTTGCGCTTGCCCAATTCCCTGCCTTGTCTTTTAGCCCATCAGTGTGACACGGATTGAAATATGCATAAATATGCTCAATCCCTGGGTTGACCAGATGTGGAGTCATATACAACTGTTCCATGGGTATGGAAGGAAGTAGAGGAGAGTGTCGCCTCTAATTCCTGTCTCATCTCCACATAACCACACAGAGGGGAAATACGGGTTCTAATGTGTTAGTCTAGGTCTGTCAGAATCAAATTTCCTGGGTGCTTTGTATTTTTTACTGTAGTATTACAAGTTCAGCAAAATTGATCCTACACTATTCTTCTTCTTCTTTTATCATAGAAAATATATCTGTACAAGTGAAAGTAGCTTCATGACAACCAGAGTGCACTGTATTGGGCACTAGATATAAAAATATAGAATTTTAAAATCTTGTATAAAAATGTATGAATGCAAAACCTAAAAGTTGGTTAAATGGATTTATAAAAATTGTGTCACAAAAATATTATAATGTACTAAAGGCAATGCCTATACTAGCCATAATTGAATCTACATTAAGGAATGCACACAGTTTTAATAATATGAGTGATAATTTTGGATTCAGAATATTTATCAATTTTGGGAAAATACAGCTATTTTTCATCTTTAGAACCTAGCCTTTCAAATCTCCATTAACATCTCAGTGGCAAAGATAAAACATCTGCCAAAATACAGACGACAGCATGAGCAAATGTCCTAATAGTAGACATTTCATTTAATGCCTTAACACACTGCCTTTAAACCGCTGGGGCGGCCCCATAAATAAGGACTTTTAAATAGGCAGTTACTTCCTCAAAATAGAAACATGTGTTTAAAAGTAATATATTTTTAGGAGAAAAGAAAACGTCTTATTGAAAGCAACCCAAATTATTACTGTGCAGAGACAATAAACTTGTTTTTTAACCATGTATACCCTTGATTTTAAAAACTCACTTTGAAAAATCATTCAACTACTGACCGTTCATATACTTACTCATTATTTGAGTAAGGTTTTACTTACTTCTTTTTGCATACTACTGAAAATGTTGATGTGCTTTTAATCAAAGTATAATTGGATATATGGGGTATAGTGGAGGGAAGGAACATAATAATTCATTCTGCATCTTGTAAACCAATACAGGGGTTAGAGTTTGCCTGTAATTAGATGGAATGCACATTCTAGATAACTTATTTTACTGCAAAGGTCAACTAAAACTGTAGTGGCTACCAGTAAATGGCATTTGACTACCAGTCATTTGTAAATGAATCTGAAAGTGTTGTGTAGGAAATTAAATGAGTGGCTGGGGCGGGGCCTGCCCTGGGGTCCTGAACAAGTGTTGGACCAACTTTCCCTTCAGACCTCCTCTCTATGGGCAACCCAGCAGGCTGACAGTTGGCAGGTTTGGACCTGCCTGTATTGGGCCCAAGCTCAGAGGAAAAGGACATGACCTCAATGCCAATGTGACCTTCCTGGAACTCTGGATGAATTATAATAATATTTGCATTTTAGTTTTGACCCCACCCCCTGTGGGTTTTTTGTATACATTATGGGTAAGGGCATGCCCAGAAGAAAGATAGTTTCAGTCAATCATCCCTGAATGCAAATGAAAGACTCCACACATACAGTCCCTCTTTAGAACCCAGGCGCTGTGGGCCATGCTCTCTCTAGCATGCACTCCACCTCCAGGGAGCAATCCCCTGCCATTCCCTTCCCCTTGCTTTCCCCACAGACACATAGCCCCTAACCTCTAAAGGACCCCATGACACTTGCATCCAGGGAAGAAATGGGCAGCTGCAGCTCATCCTTGGCTCACCCCCAGAACCTGTCTCCAAGGCCCCTTTCCTCTGACTTCCCTGTGAGCTACAGCAGCCCTGCCATTGGCTGCTCTCACCATTTTGTCTCCTACACTCTGTTGACTGACTGGGGCCTCATTTGGAATGTATTTTTAATAAACCCCATTTTGCTTTACTTTTATTTTTTTGTTGACCTTAAACTCTTTTCTGCATCAACAAAAAGAACCAAAGTCCTAGGCAATAACCCCAACTGGTAACAAAATCAAAATCAAAGTCTGAGTACAAATGAACGAAAAATACCATGGACTGTCTTCCTCCTTCTATAATCTAAACTCAGTCTCTCAAATACCTTGCTTTATAACTTCTTGTGCTCTAAGGCTGTTAGCATCTCTTCACAGGTGCCCTTTTATAACTAAATATTAAATACACAGAAATTCATTGGTTTTTATACAACAACTAGAGGCCAGGTGCATGAATTCATGCACCAGTGGGGTCCCTCCCCTGGCCTTTGGGATTAGGCCTTACCAGATCTCTGACATTCCCTGAGGGGTCCTAGAATTCGAGAGTGCGCAGGCCTGGTTGAGGGTCCCCACCAATGCAAGATCAGGGCCCAGGGAGGAACATGGGAGGTTGGCCAGCTGGAGAGGGACAATGGGAAGACTCTAGGGCAGCCGTGGGCAAACTACGGCCCGCGGGCCGGATCCGGCCCGTTTGAAATGAATAAAACTAAAAAAAAAAAAAAAAGACCGTACCCTTTTATGTAATGATGTTTACTTTGAATTTATATTAGTTCACACAAACACTCCATCCATGCTTTTGTTCCGGCCCTCTGGTCCAGTTTAAGAACCCATTGTGGCCCTCCAGTCAAAAAGTTTGCCCACCCCTGCTCTAGGGTGTGTCTGGCCTGTCTCATACAGTCTAGATCTGCTGGACCTACTGGTCAGAGCACACGGTCCCCTGTTGGTCAGTGCACATCAAGTGACTAATCAACCCATTGACTGTCAGCCCCCTGACCCACTGGTGGTCAGTGCATTTCATAGTTAGCATATCATTAGCATATTATGCTTTGATTGGTTGAATGGACAACCGGACGACAAGACACTTAGCATATTACACTTTTGTTATATACTAGAGGCCCAGTGCATGAAATTCATTCACTGGGTGGGGGGCGTGGTGGGGGGCGTGGATCAAGCCTAAAGCAGCAGTCGGCCATCCCTCTCACAATCTTGGGTCTTCGTGGCTGCCAACCTCTCACATGCCTGCCTGCCTAATGCCCCTAACTGCTTCTGCCTATCAGCCTGATTGTCCCTAAACCAACTCCCCTGCCAGCTTTGATCGATGCCTAACTGCTCCCCCTGCCAGCCCGATTGCCCCCAACTGCCCTCCCCTGCTAGCCTAGTCATCCCCAACTGCCCTCCCCTGCAGGCCTGGTCTCCCCCCAACTGCCCTCCTTCCCCTGCAGGCCCAGTTGCCCCCAGCTGCCCTCCCCGGCTGGCCTGACCACCCCCAACTGCCCTCCCCTGCCAGCCATCTTGTGGCTTTCAGTGCCGCCATCTTTGTGGGCATGACAGTCAATTAGCATATCCTCTCCTTACTGACTGTGGGTGCCTCCATCTTTGTGATAGTGTGAGGGTCAATTAGCATATTCTCTCTTTATTAGATAGGACTAGAGGCCTGGTGCATGACATTCGAGCACAGTGGCGGGGGGGGGGGGGGTTGTTTCCCTCAGCCTGGCCTGCACCATCTCCAATCTGGGACCCCTTGGGGGATGTCCAACTTCCAGTTTAGGCCCAATCCCTGCTGGCTCCTAACCGCCTCTCCCTGCCTGCCTGATTGCCCCTAACCACTTCTGCCTGGTTGCCTGATTGTCCCTGTCTGCTGGCCTATCGCCACCTAACTGCTCCCCTGTCTGCCTGATTGCCACTAACTGCTTGCTCCCCTGCTGACCTGATCGACCCTAACCACTTCTGCTTTGGCCCCCGCAACCGTGGCTTTGTTCAGAAGAAGTTGGACATCTGGAATAAGTCCGGTCAACCTGGTCTAATTAGCATATTACTCTTTTTTTAGTATAGACAGAGGCTCAATGCACAAAATCCATGCAAGGGCTAGGCCCTCACAGCTACAGCTTCATCCGGAAGGTTGTCTGGTCTAATTAGCATATTATAATTTTATTATTAGAGAATTAAGACAGCTCAAGTGTGTAAGGCCTCTATTTTGTTTTTCTTTTTTAGGTTATTAACTTAGTACACTAAAACACCATAAATTCTGATTTCTATGACTCTATAGTGACTTGAGCACATTGATATTATATGTAAACTAAAGGCCCAATGCACGAGTAGGCCTTTCTTTCCCTGGCTGCTGGCACTGGCTTCCTCTGGCACCCGGGACCTGGGCTTTCCTCTGGCACCCGGGACTTAGGCTTCTCTCGCAGCCTCAACTTATCTAGAAGGTCTTCTGGAAGGAAGTCTGGAAGGATGTTTGCTCTAATTAGCATATTATACTTTTATTACACTTTTATTATTATAGATGAGTGCTTATTATACATGATTTTAACTATTACTAACAGAAATGCTATACCCAAAATAAACACTCTAACAGTTCTTTCTAATCTACATGAAAACATGACCCTTGTTTTTAAAACAATGTATGATTTATCATTTTTATTCTTCAGAATAGCTTTTGATGCCTACAGTCTGATTTAGTAATATCACAATTTATAATCTGGTTCAATATGCATTCTGATCAGAAAAACGGGTTTCTGAAAGCAGTATTGTTTTAGTTATTTTGATAGTAATAGCAACAAGTCATTAATGATAATGACAGGGAACACTACTTTATCTAATATCAACCCCTCAGATAACAGACATAGTGATTATAAACAGCTCCAAGGTGCCAGGATTTTCGGAGAATGGGGAAAGTGGTAACAGGGTAATAAGAGCATCTTGAAAATAGCAGAAGTCACAAGGCTTTATGAACGGCACAGGGAGGCTAATAAAGAGTTTAAATGTAATTAAGTCCACATTCTAGAATTAAATATAACAGCTGTTTGTTACTGTTACTCAAACTCAATTTGCATCTTAGAAAAAGTTAACGAAGTGGTCTTTGCATGTGAAATGTGACAGGTATAGCCTATAGACACACACACACACACACACACACACACACATCACATCACATACTTTCTTCAGTTTTTATGGAGCACACGTTTTTAAAAATAATAGTCTCCAAAAGCTTGTGGTCAAAATGCCTTTGGCTTACAAAAGCACCAAATTCCACTTGACTGCAAATTGTCTTCCTATTTCAAGCGAAATCCATTGCAGTTAAACTGTTCCCCAAATACAGGGGGAAACTTGAATGTGCTCTTTGGACTGTTTTAAAACACATTGTATGCGGGAAACGTATTTATACGTTTTACTTATTTATACGTTCTACCAGTGTAGTAGAGCGCGGGACACGTATTAATACGTTTGTTATAGACTAGCGGTAGAATGCGGGTAACGTATAAATACGTAAACTAAAGTTATCGTAATTTTACTGAAAGTTGCCATTTGCGCAAAAAATTAGCAAAAATGTTGAGAGAGTTTCCAGGAAGTCTATTTCTGGGGTTTAATAAATTTTAAAAGGGGCGGGGGGGGGAAGATTCTTCTGATTAAATGGTGTGTTGGAAATAAAACTGAATTGTATCACGTATATCTCCCTTACCTGCTATGTTCATGTGAGAGGGCAAACACGGAAAATAAAACCATCTTGCAGACTTCGCCAAAATGCGCACTTCAATCCCTAGAAGACCAGGCTCTCCCACTGTCCCGCCTTCATCCCCAGTGCATTTAAGCGCCTAGGAGGGAAGAGGGGTGCCAAAGAGGGGGACCCTAACAGCTACCACTACGCGCCAAGGAAGGCGCCCTTTCTCTCTAGTTATTTTCCGCGTGAGGTGAGTGGTGTGGAGTCTTCCTCCCTGTGTGCGTCTGGAGGTGGAGAGCAGGGGAGGGAGATGAGCCCGCTGTCACCCGGGGAAGATGAAGAGGAGGGAGAGGAAACAAGGAAGGAAGGGGGCGCCTGAGTACCCGCGGGGCCTCCCACTTTCGCGCCAGGCATGCAGTGAACAGCGCGTCCCGCGCTGGCTACCCTCTCCAGGGAGCTGCGGGGCCAGCCTGGCACAGGGCACAGCCCGCGGGGCGCAGCGGAGGCGGGAGACGCGATCTGCAGAGCTAAGATCAGGGCCACTCACCGCAGCTCCCAAGCCCAGCAGCAGCAGCACCAACAGGGGCCACATCTCGCCAGCGAAGGGGGAAGGGGCAGAGGCTGCTGCCATCACCACCAAGGCAGCATCTAGCAACCACTGACGTCACAGTCAGAACCTGCCTTGCTGTGCATCACAAACAGGACCCAATGCCCTGTCTGCTGGCTGCGCTCAGCGTTCTGGCCATCGCATACCGGCTCCCAGCCCCCCCAAAGGTGCTGCTTACTGCAGTCCCTCAGATTCCTGGACTCCTTCATATTCCCTGAGGCTCCTCGGAGACCCTGAGCCCCCTCCAGGGAGGTGGCCAATGCTGGACTTCAAGGGCCAAACTTTCCTTGCCAACCACCCACCATCCCTGCCAACCACCATCCAAGGCCAGAGAGGCTTGGAGTGTGTTCCTTCCCTCACTGAGTCTTCACTGTCCCCGCCCCTTTCCAAGGTTCCTGTCCTCCTCCTTGCTCCATCCTGGGCTCCAGGATCCTCCCTCCACTGTCCTCTCTTGTTTGAAAAAAAAAAGGGGGGGGATTAAAAATGTGGCTACAAGCCACAGTATAAACAAGGCCTTCCTTTAAAAAAAAATTATCACAGTGACATTGGTTCGCAAAAACATACAGGTTTCAAGTGTACAACTCAATGAAATATCTACACTCTGCATCCTTCTGTTCCCATTCCCTCTTCCCTCTGACAACCTCCACCTACACTCCACTCCCCCTTTCACTCTGGCTATCACCACAGTGGTCTGTGTTATGCATATAGAGCTTTTGACTAATCCCTTCCCTTCCTTTCAATATCTCAATGAATGGCACAGGCACAACATTCAAACTGAAGCAAAAGTCCTTGTAAAACTGCCAGTAACATTTATCCTAAGTGATGAACTCTCTTGTCACAAAGTCAGTCTCTGGTGGCTATTCTAATGGGCTGCATAGCCTGTCTGCTCCTTTGGTGGTTTTTCTCTTACCTGCTGGGGAAGAAAGCAATTTCCCACCACAATACCCCACTTCTCCAAATCCTCTACCCATGGCATCTCCTCCATCAACCCCATCCTCATAGTAATAAAACCCAGGAAATAAAATTTCCACTTTCAGTGCATTATATACTATGTAACTTTTCATGGTTTCCTTGTGTAAACCTCTTTTCCTCAAGATTATCATTTCTTTAAAATCAGAGAGTTTTTTTAAGTATTCCCTCCTCTAAGACTCACCATCCAACCCGGCAGACAGAAGGAGTTTAATAAATGTGTTGCTGTGACTGGAGGCAAGCATTGCTCCAGTGCAATTTGATAGTCATATTGTTTTAATGATTAAAAAAAGAAAGGAAACACAATGGGTCATAACTATGTGGTCATGATGTGAATGACCATTTAGACACCCTGAGGCTACCAAAGGGACTGTTGGATTCTCCTCCAACTGCTGCTTATATGGATATGAAAGAATCACCCACCAGACTTAGAGCATTGGGGACACTGTGTACCACAGGGCAGCTGGTTGGCTACATAAGGCTGTCAGCTGTCCCTGAGACCAAAGGACCCTCTAACGCTGAGGAGTGACCAGGAAGGACTGTCCCCACCCTTCACACTTAGAGTTGGAATGATGCTCTGTTTTATATCGGGAGCTGCTGAAGCTAAGTACCTGATGTAGTTTTGTGCAGAAAATGGAGCAATCTTGCCCTGGCAGGAGTCGCTAAGGGGTTAGAGCATAAGTTTGAGCAGGGAAGGGTCCTTGGATTGATTCCCAGACAAAGACATGAACCTGGATTGCAGGTTTGATGCTCGGCCCCCATCAGGACAAGTGCTGTATGTGTCTCTGTCACATGGATGATTCTCTCTCTTTCTCCCTCCCTCTCTCTTTATTCCTCTCTCCCTTCCACTGTTTCACCTTCCATTCTCTAAAAAAAAAAAAAGAAAAAAGCAGTGAAAAATATAATCTCTGAGGATTAACAAAAAAGAGAAAATGGAGTAAATCCGGTGAGTATGAGGCCTTCTGGGTGACCACCTCAGCTCTTGGGAATCAGCTGGGAGGTGTTTTGATGGTGGGGCAAGAGGAGGCCTATTCTAGGAGACAGAATCCAAAGCAAGTTTCCTAGGTTTGATTAGCTTCTCTCTGAGATGAATTTCTCCATTATCTAACTGCCTTATATTTCTGTTTCCCTTTTAACTTTTCCAAGCATTTTTATTTAGATTTTGTGCTCTTATCTTTACTTAAGGTGTTTTTTGTTTTGTTTTGTTTTGGGGGGTTGGAAATTGAGAGTAATGTATAGTAGAATATTTTGAACAGAGGTAATTCACATTCCATTTATTACCAAAATTAGTCTTCATAACAGCCATGGAGTGGGTATTATGATCTCCATTTTAGTGATGAGGACACAAAGGCAATGGGGAATAATGGGCACTTGGCCCATGACTGTATGTGATACTTTTCTCTCTCTGTCTCTCTTGTTGATGTCTATCTTCCTAAGTTTTTTTCCCCACTTTTCCTTTTCACTCTATAACATCTAATTACCTCTTCCATTGCACTTTGTTTATGCTGCTAATGAAATGCATCTATATATTTCTTTGTACACATCTGTCTCCTATTCTACCATGTTAGCTCGGAGAAAATGAAATGTTTCCAGGGTATATTTGTATTTCCAGGGTCTGTCACAGTGCTTGGTCGAGACATAAAAGCTCTGTGTGTGTTGAATGAAGCAAGAAAATCCATGTGATGTGCAATATTACAAAACACTTTAGCCCAGGTCTGAGTTTACATCTCCAGCCACGCACTACGGTTAACCTTGGACAAGTTACTTAACACGTCTGAGCCTCCTTTCCTTATTTGTGAAGGTATGTGATGAAAATAATAGAAATTATTCCTTAAATTGCCTTGAGAATTTACTGTTAACACTTTTATAGCTACATAGAGCAGTGCCTGGTGCACAATACGAACACAATCAATATTACTTCCTATTATTACAGTCTCCTTATAGTGAGATGTGTCTTTGAGAAAGACAGGGAAAATTATTGTCTAAAGGATCACCAATTGCTGGTCTGAAACCCTGAAGAGGCACTGGGATTGGGCCAAGTGTGTACAATTTTGATTAAAGCCAGAGGCACAAGTCTGTGCTCAGCTGATAGCCCTTAGTCCACGTGTTCTCCTATACACTTTGATGGTGATTCAATGCTGAGGGACCCACATCCTTGATACCTGGCTCAGGGCCCAGTGTCCTAGGGTGTTATTTAAACTCGACTCACTCAGAAAAGCACAGTTGCCCCCGTCATCAAAAAACGCAGTGTAGCAAAGAGTGTCTGTGCTCAATAGGCCAGGACTGGGTTTAGATGGTTAGGCAGCTGGAAGATATTGACATGTGGTTAGAGAGATGGATTTGGCTTAGGGAAACAGAAGGAAGGCTCCAGTAGCAGGAAATGATCTTCCTGGCCTGTGCTTCCATGAGGGAAAATATTAGAAACAGAAACTCCAAATAGTAGGAGGCAGGACTGAGGGTTTGGGGTAGGATTCTACTGGAGGGATAAGGGTGCAGTTCCATGGGGAAGTCCTTGTGCCCAGGCTTGATTTGCCCAAGTCAGGCACAAGCACAGCTCTTCCCAGTCCCCCTGCTGCTGTAGCTGGAGGCTGCTGAGGTAGGGGGCCCACACTCACCACAGCTGGAAGGCACTAGAGAGAGCCAGCTTCTCAGTTAGTTGTAAAACCTCAGCACCTGCATTTCTGTGAGAGCACATCATCTTTGGGGTCCTGGGAAGGCCTCTCTGTACCTTGCCTAACTGTCCCCTTTGGAGACACATAACATGCATGTAGAGGGTGCTTACTATGCACCAGGACCTCATCATGCTGTAGTATTTACTGTCTGCTGCTGCCAAAAGGAATTACTACAAATTTGGGGGCTTAATATGATACCCATTCGTTATGTGACAGTTGTGCAGATCAGAAGGGCAATGGTTTCTCTGCTTCTGGTCTCCCATGGCCAAAATTGAGGTGTTGCCTGGGCTGTGGTCCCTGCAGAAGGCTCTAGGGGAGAATCCATCTTAAGGTTCATTCAGGTGTTAGGCAGAATTCAGAGTCTGGCTGCCATCTTGGAGGGGGTCAGCATGGACAGGCTGGCTTTGGGTAACTTTGTGTAGCGCCAATGATGCATTAAAGTCTTCTCTGGTTGTCCTGCCTCCTCTTCTGCCACATTTCAATGACTGACTCTTCTTCCTCCCTGTCGACCTTACATACTCAAGTGATTAGATTGGGTGCCTCCGGGCATCCAGCATAATCTCCCTATGTTTAGGTTTCTAACCTTAATCACATCCACAAGCCTCTGGTGCCACAGAAAGCAACATATTTCAAGATCCCCAGAGATTAGGGCTTGGAAATATGTGGGAGGAATTACTCTACCTACCAGTTTTGTCCTAGGTCCTTAAACAGCCCAATAAGAAAAGCACTGTTATAGCCATTATGCATGTGAAGAAACTGAGAGTTCTTATCTCAGGTAATAAATGGTGGAGCTGGAGTATGTCTTGCTTCTGAGCTCAGGCTTCTTTCTCTGTCTGAATGAATGAATGACGGAAGCGAAGCAATTGTGTGGTGGTTGGTCCCTCTCCTTGAAGTTCCCTCTGTTGCTTCATTAGTGCCGCTTCTCAACTCAGTGAGGTGGTCCCCACTGTGGCCACCAAGTATCCAGCTCTCCTCCTAATAGCACGATCTGTGTATCCATTGATTCTCAGCAGAAAACAGATGGCATGCCCAAATGAAGATGCTGAGAGGAGCTTAATAAAGGAACTGTTTAGGAGGGTGTGGGCAGGGTTAAGGGATAGTGACAAAGAAAGGAGAAGTGTTAGCTAACAGCAGCTATTGTCCCCTCATCTCTAGTTCTGGAGGTGCAAGGAGAGGAGTGGTTAGGAGAACGCTGAGAGAAGGGAGAATCTAAGGAGGGCTGCGTGAATGGAGCTGGGACCTTCCGTAGAAGAACAGCCACTAGCAGCCTGGCAGAGGAAGATGACCAAGGAAATACCATGACTCCATTCGCCTCCCACCTTCCAAACTCCTGCTCTAGGCAAGTCTCAACTAGAAGCTAGATGGAAAGAAGTCTGTTTATGCAGTTCTTGAAGTTTGGCTTTGCGGGGCCAGATGATGGAAGGGGAGAGCATGGATCTGAGGGAGACTACAGCACAATGGGACTGTCTCTCGCACCCTCTTGGAATTGTGTGGGATAATGTGACTTGCTTTGCCAAATTGTGTTAGTTTCATAGGGCTCTGAGAAATTACCATAAACAAGGAGGCTTAAGATAAGAGAAATTTATTTGCTCATAGTTCTGGAAGCCTGACGTCTGACATTAACATATCAACAGAGCCATATTCCAGCTTCTGAAAGATCTTGGCAATCCTTGTGAGGCAGGACACTAAGAAGCTAGGGAAAGTCCTTGGCAAGTGGAATAAGGGAAACAGACAAAATCATTAAACAAGGCCAAATAATCTGAGCAATTTACAGCCTCCTAATGAATAACCAGGTTTTATCTTCTCTAACTAATTAGACTTAAGAGCAAATGTTTACACCGTCCGGGGCAGAGGGGCCTCAGTCCAAGTCTTGGAGATTAAAGCTAGCCAGAAAATAACTCGATCCCTCTCTATGTACATTCTGATAAATCAACATATTGAATGACACACCTGGAAAGCTATGAATATTACCTTAAGCCTCTGCCCTGAGACCTCCCCTGGATTCCCACCAGCTAAAGAAAGATAAGGAGCCTCAAGACAAAGGAACCACCAAGCACTCTCCCTAGAGCATGCCCATGCTTTGTCTCTACTTTCTCCTAAACTCTAAGGGTCCCCACAAGACTTGCAAACAGGGGAGCAGTGGGCAGCCAGAGATCATCCTGGGCTTACCCTCTGAACCTGTCTCTAAGGCCCCCTTTTTCTCTGACTTTCCACTGAGCTAACAGCAACCCCACCTTGGCTCACTGCTATCGCTGTGACTTTTACTTTGCAGTGAGTTCATGCAGCCCAGCATGGCCCACGAATTCCCTGTAACATTTCTCAAAAGCCAAAGGAGCCCTTCCTAGGCTCTCTCTTATTGCTTCTTCTATCCTAAGTTCTTTCTTTGTTTCAATGTCCCCAGTTTTAAGAAACATAAGCTCAAAAATCACCTACATTTGTGTTACGAAATCTTTCCTGCAGGAAGTCAAGAACCCACACACTACCAACTTGCTGAGGCAGACCTGCTCTGGGCCTAGTCCCTGTCCTGTATCACCTGAGTTTCTCAGCTTAAGCTGCAACACTCCGATGTCTGTCTCCACCTTCACATGGCTGCTTTCTCTATTTCTATGTCCTCTCTTTTTCTAATAAGGTCACAAGTCATTGGATGTAGGGTCCACCCTAAATCCAGTATAATATTATTTCCAGATCCTTAGCTAAATCCATGTGCAAAGTTCCTATTTCCAAATAAGGTCACATTTTGAGATTCTGGGAGTAGATATTAATTTTGAGAGGATACCATTCAACCCATTATAGCCAGTAAATGTGTTATTTCTGGGCAAAAGCATCAAGACCAAGCATGCAATTTGCCACTCCCTCGCTCTCCCCACCCCCCTTGGAAATCTGCAATGCTCCAGACAGTGGGTACTACCTCAGCCTCAGTCCTGGGGTGAGGATGTGGCAAAGCAGGACCCAAACTGACCTACAAAAGAAACAAAACAAGTATAGAAATTCATGTGTTACCTCCCTGACAAACATCATTGACAGTATTCAATAACCACAGTCCAGCCCTTCAGAGCTTATCCCAGCAGCTAAGGCAGCTCCCCACTCCCTTACATATGAAAACACCCTTGAATACTGCACTAGCCAAAACCAGTTTGCAGGCTCCCCATTCCTTTTAGTCCCAATTCCATTGGCAATATTTCACTGCATTATATTCCCTCTTTGTGGGCTAAGTATAGAAAGAAATTGATGTTAAAGACAGTCTTTTGTATCCTTAGAGGGGCAAGTTTTCTAGGAAAAAATAATAACTGCCAGAGCACATGGGTGTTCTTTGAAATTAACTACAGAGTAGCTGCATTTCTGGATGACAGTCTCATCTCTGGTTCCAGAAGAGTTCCCCACCTGCAGCAGCCAGGAATGTCTGCTGAGAAACCTTCCTTCTCTGGCCTGAACCCGGGCTCTCTAGGTGTGTTCCCCCTGCCCTGCCATGGCCACGTGTGCAGAAGTGCTGGAGACACCGCGCCCCATGAAGCTTGTTTATTAGTGCTCCAATGAGTCCTCTGGGCACATCTGCAGATCTACTTGTCTCCAATACTGGTCTAATTGCAATGGGTGTGGGCCAGCGCACTCCAGCTATCATCAGATGGTCTTCAACAGTGAAGTGAATAAAGAGGATCAAACTGCCAGACCAGATTGACATGCATCTTTGGAATCATGAAAAGGGTTCCTGAGTCCATGTCCCTTTAACTTCACTTGCCTGTCTTGAAGGGCAGCCTGGATTTAGGGCCCCTACATGCCCTCAATGTGGGGCTGCTGCAGCCCCTACGGCTTAATTACCCAAACAGAGTCCCTGAACCACAACAGTGGGAAGGAAGAAAAAAGGTAGAGAGACACTGCGCTTACAGGGCTGGTTCTCAAAGTGTGGTACCTGGACATGCGGCACCTGCAGCACATGGGAACTTATTAGAAATGCACATTCCTGGCCCTACCTCACACCTCTTAAACCAGACACTCTGGAGTGGCGCCTGGCCATCTGTGGGTGGGGAGTCTTCCAGGCGACTCTGGTGCACACTGGACTTTGAGAGACACCCGTGTAAGGCCAGGTGGTCCGTGAGGAGGTGATCCATCTTGGTAAAAATATTATCAGCAACCCTGTCGCTTTGATCTGGTGGGAAAGGCCCACCTGAGTACATGGAGTGTCCCTGGGAAGCCTGGCTGTCTCCTGGACCACTGGGCAGTTTGTATAGACCATGGTCATCACAGCTCCTTGGGTGGGGGAGGAGGGGTGTACAGTGAGGGCAGCACCCATGACAGAGTCCTGTGGCTCCATGGGAAGGCTCTCACATGGAGCAGGGATTCTGTACCATCTCAGGTGAAGGGGCACATATCCTACCTCTGTCCTGATAGACACCAATGTGTCCTTCTGAGTGGCTTGAGGATCTCTTTAGTTTGATGTGTAGTGGTTTTAGAAGTGGTTTAAGGTCCTGGTTGCCCTGTAGTTTACAAACTACGTTTGTGTGTATGTCCATCAAGGTACTTAGTATCTGCGATCTCTGCTAATCTCTTGTGAGTTTCCACTTACAAGAGGCCATTATAATAAAATGTATAAATCTTTCATATTTCTAAATAACTGTGTCTCTTAGTCTAGGGAACGAAGTAAAGAAAGCAGAATATTTCCTGCAGGAATGAGAGATCAATACACATTTTACCAGATGACGAATTCAGAGGCACCTCTGTTGGCAGTACGTGAAGTAGGGGAGAATCGACTTATCCTCTATCATAATTCAAAAGAAAATGATTCATTCATTTAAGACAGCCATATGGACTAGTCCGCCTGGAGCTGGTTCTGGTAAATTCAGGGAAAGGCCTCATCTCAATCTGCTCTGTCCTGGAATGAGACATCCTTGTCCATGGGAAGAGCATGAGTGCTTTCTTGAAGATGTAAGAACAGCTCCTGATACAAAAATCAGTCAGATGGGCTGATGGATATATTCCTCTTCTGCAGCAGTTCAGGTGACTCTCTTAATTTTGTCTAGCCATACTGGATTGCCTGAGACAGTCTATTGCGTTCCTTGCACAGCACAGAATCTTATAAACCAGGATTTTTTTCAGGGTGGGGTGTTCTTTTTTGGAGGAAAGGTTGCACTTCTCAATCTTTTCTTCCTCAGAACCCTCCCTGCATTTGGAGCATGGGAAGTGTGGCCCCAGAGGCCAATGGAACATGCTTGTGCCTTTATGTGCTCCCATAGTCACCCCCCGTTTCCCTCCCTCACCTCTTTGGAGGCTGAGTCCTATTCCTACCCAGCTGCCTTTTCCTTCCCAAGAAGAAGCTTTGTGCTAGTGGACCTGTAAGCCACATGAAAAGCTATCAAAGCACAAAGGGAAGGAACCAATAGTAGTACATGTAAGCGTGTACATGTATCATAAGTGACAGGCTCATTTCCATGCCAGTTAAGATGTTCCCAGTGCCTCAAATTGACACTGTGCACGTCTGTGTGCTCCAACACTGAAGGAAATATTCATGGCTGGACTCGCCCTGCAGAGGCACAGTGGGCCGCTGCCGATGGGCTGAGGTTTGATTTTGTTGCCGGGACCTCTCCATGGCTACTCCAGCTGGCCCAGGCCTTTTTCCCTCTGGGAATTCCCACATCCCTGGCTTCTTTGGATTCAGGCACTGAAAGTTGTTTAAATGCAAATTATTTTCTAGGAGGTGGAGTCATTATTATTCATTAGTATTTGGACTTTAATGGGTCTACTAGCTTAGAAGGGAATGGGCCAGAATCTTTTGGTAATAGAAGCCGGGGTGATAGCCTATATAATAAAGAAGTAATATGCAAATTGACCATCATGCCCTCCCACAAGACGGCTGCCCTCATGTGCTCACAAGATGGCCACCACAAGATGGCCAACAAGGGAGGGCATTTGTGGGTGATCAGGCCCACAGTGGAGGGCAATTAGGGGCAACCAGGCTGGCAGGGGAGGGCAGTTAGAGGTGATCAGGCCAGCAGGGGAGGGCAATTAGGGGTGACTGGGCCTGCAGGGAAGGGCAGTTTTTGGGGGACCAGGCCTGCAGGAGAGGGCATTTGGGGGTGACAAGGCCTGCAGGGGAGGGCAGTTGGGGTCGACCAGGCCTTCAGGGGAGGGCAGTTAGGGGCAACCAGGCTTACGGGGAGGGAAGTTGGGGAGCAGTTAGGTGTTGATCAGGCTGACAGAGGAGTGGTTAGGAGGTAATCAGTCTGGCAGGCAGAAGTGGTTAGGGGCAATCAGGCAGACAGGCAGGCGAGAGGTTGGGAGCCAGCAGTCCCGTATTGTGAGAGAGATGTCCGATGCCATTTTAGGCCCACAGGGATAAGGCCTAAACCGGCAGTTGGCCATCCCTTGAGGAGTCTCAGATTGGAAAGTGTGCAAGCTGGGCTGAGGGACAACCCTCCCCCCCCCCCGGTGCACAAATTTCATGCACTAGGGCACTAGGCACGAAATTTAATAATGTTGGGTGGAAAAGGAGGAGTGAGATCTGAAATGCTACAAAAACTATAGCCACATACTCAAAGAATAGCACAAGGACACTAGTTATATGGTAAGAAATAAGATGGAAAAAGGGAAAATGGGAAATAAAGTGCCTCCCCAAATCCACAGGTCATTTGTGCCTGGAGCTCCTGGTGATTCTTCCCTAAGCAGATGTGTTTGTAGAATTTGTTGCTGAGTGACTGATATATTGTACACTACTTCCAAAAACTTATTTATTTATTGAAAAAGTTATTGATCCTACTGGGGATCCAGCCCACAACCCAGACATGTGCCCTGACTGGGAATCTAACCTGACTTCCTGCTTCATAGGTACATGCTCAACCATTGAGCCACGTTGGCCTGGCAAGAGTGCTAGCCTATATAATAAAAGCCTAATATACTAAGTGTCTGGTCATCTGGTGACTGGTCAACTGTTCAACCAATCAAAGCATAATATGCTAATGATATTCTAAGGCTGCTCAACTGCTCACTATGACATGCACTGACTGACCACAGGGGGCATACAGTGAACCCGGTCACCCAGTCACTATGATGTGCACTGACCACCCGAGGGCAGATGTTCTGACCGCTAGGTTAGCTTGTTGCTGGGGTCCAGCTGATCGGGACTGAGCAAGATGGGCCAGACACTCCCTGGAGCCCTTCTGCATCCCTCCCTGGCCAGCCGGCCCCAATCGGGACTGGGCGAGATGGGGCAGGACTGCCCTGTAGCCCTTCCATGGTCCCTCGTGGCCCTGATCGTGCACCGGTGGGGTCTTTCAGCCTGGCCTTGCCTTCTTGCAATCCAGGATCCCTCAGGGGATGTTGGAAAGCCAGTTTGGGCCAGATCCCGTAGGCCACCCCCCTCGGAAGGGCGCCAGACGCAGAGCTCATGGCTGGTGGTATGAGCCTCACCAGATCAGAACTGATTGGGCGTGAGCCCGCAGCAGGTGCAGTGGAGCTGGGATGAGCAGGAGCAGCAGGTAGGAGCTGTAGGCGTCATTGGACTCTGGGTTTCAGCCCAATCCCTGCAGACCACCCCGAGGGACCCATGCACAAATTCATGCACTGGGCCTCTAGTTTATAATAATAAAAGCGTAATATGCAAATCAACTGAACGACTGAACAGCAGAATGACCATCCGGATGATCTTCCGGACAACCACGCTATGACACACACTGGAGACAGGTGAGTCAAGGCTGGTACGATGCGATTGTCAGGGTCTCCTCCATCATCCCACAATCACCCCGCAGAGGGAGGCCCATGCCACTGGACAGCGGGGTGATCAATGGAGGTGGAGGAGACTCCGCGATTGCCTCAAAGAGGGAGGCCCAGGGCACCCTCGCGATCAATTGTGGAATCCCGGCCAGGTGGGCTGGGCCTCCCTCTGCTGAGCTATCCATCATGGAGCCCCATGCTCCATAGCCCCGCAGAGGGTGGCCCAGGTCAGCCAAGTAATCACACCCCAGGTCTGTCACCCACAGATGGAGGTGACTGGTGGTGGTGAAGGGGGGCAGTGGTGTACAGATGAGAAGTAGTAGCAGTGTTGGGGGCAGGGCCAACTGCTGGCAGCTGGGGGGTAGGAAAGCCCTGATAGGCCCTGATCACTGGCCAGGCCTAGGGACTCTACCTGAGGGGTCCCAGATTGCTAAAGAGCACAGGCCAGGCTGAGGGACATCCCCCGGCCCCATGCATGGTTTTTGTGCACTGGGCCTCTAGTTTAAATAAGGGGCTTAGAAAAGCATCACTAGATAGTGACATTTCAGTAAAAAGTGAATGGAGACTAAGCAATCTGGGCAGATGTCAATGTGGAGATCGTCTGCATCAGAGGGGACAGTGAACACAGGGTCCTGTACCAGGAGCATGCCTGGCTTGTCTGAGGAAGAGCAGGGATGGGTGGAGGTAGAGGGACCTGGGAGGTGGGGTGGAGAGTGAGGACTGATGAGCATGAGCAGGCAGGAGAACAGTAGGGGATCAGGTCAGAAGATCATGGGGTGGTCCAGTTCACACAGAACCTTAAAGAATTTAGCTTAGACTCTTAGTAGAGGGTTTTGAGGAGGGAAGTGATATTATTCAACTTGCAATTTAATAGTCTATTGAAGAGGTTGGTTAGAGACGGTAAATATTTTTTGAAGGCCATGAGGTCTCTGTTGTAACTCCTTGATGCTGCTGTTGTAGCATAAGGTGAACTCATGAGTACGGCTGTGTTCCAATAAAACTTAATTAACAAAAGCAGGTGGCAGGCCAGATTTGGCCCATGCTGATCCTTGGGCTGTTATAATCCAGAGGAGAGATGAAGGTGGCTAGGCATAGGGTAATATCTGTGGAAGTGACCAGAAGGGTAAGATACTGGCTATATTTTGAAGATAGAGCCTGCGGGATTAATGGTCGGAGAAGATGTGGGCTGTGAGAGAAACCAAGGATGACTCCAAGGTTTTTATCCCAAGCAACTGGAGAAATAGAGTGACTGGAGTGAAGTGCAAAAAAATGAGAGACAAGGTTTGATGGGGAAGTAGGAGAAGGGGTATCAGGAGTCAGTTGGAGACATGCAAATTTAAGATGTCTTTAGGGTAAAGGAATTGGATTAGATGTTCCCTAACTCCCCTTCTGGCTCTCATATTCTATGTCTCCATGACTGTGAGAAAATAAACATGTACCCTGCTGGCTTCTGCTGTGATCATGATCTTTGGGGAGACCTTGCACTCCGTATTCCTTCATCTTTCCTTAATGCAATTGGTGATTGTGCTGGCTAGAGATCAGTTGCTGGAAGGAAGAAACACTGGAAGGAAGGCAACTGCCAGCTGAAACTAGCAGGGGGACTTGGAAGAGCTGCTTAAATGGTGCATGTGCCCGAGGAGGCTTTGTGGGCTGGAGGCCATTCCTGGGTATCTTTGTTACCTGGAGGTTAGTCATAACAGAGGGCTGTCAACCAACCAGGCCAACAACATCCAACATTCCATTCATTTTCTGAGAAAAAGCAGAGCAACTTCTTCCACTTCACCTCCACTCTGCTCTTAGAGTGGCCACACTGCAGACCCGCCAGCCCGGCCTTCTGTGCACCAGAGCCCTGAGTTCATCCTGATGGCCCCTGGAGACCCACAGGGTGTTTGGCATCAGCTTCTCTGGGCTATTTCCTCCCTCTCCTCTCTCATCTCTCCTCGCTGGGAGATATGTCTTCTCTCTGCCCAAATTCTTTCCACCCAAGAAGGGGCTCTGTGCCAGTGGGGCTGTTTGCTGTGTGGAGAGCTGGCAAGCCACTTTGGGAGTGAGCTGATAGGAATATATTTAAAATGTGAGCATTTATCAGAAGCAGCAGATGGAGGCAGCAGAGTGGAGCTCCCAGCACCGAGGGCAGGGAGTATTTCATTCAAGTGTGAAGCGGGCACCATCTATACCCAGCTGACACCAGCTCCTGAAGCCAGTGAAGAGGAGGAGGAAAACAAAAGGGGCCACCTTTGTGCCAGGTTTGGGAGGTTACAGTTTTCCTGGACCGAGAGTCTTCAATGCCTCAAAGACCGCATTCACTCTCAGGTGGAAGGAAACACGTCCATAGTCCCTTTCTGGAACATTTTTCACTTCTTTAAAGCTTAGTAAGTTTAATAAAATTCTGAAGTTCAGAACAAATGGAAATATAAGCCATTTCATGGATGTTAGGCATGCATTAATTCATGCGACAAATAGTTGTGTGCCTCAGACATGCCAGGAGTAATATAATACTCTGGTCAGAGGAGAACCAGGCA
>NW_005871115.1:4649887-4652965 GCF_000147115.1 Myotis lucifugus
GCATAATCACCTGGTAGCTATGATGTGCAATGACCACTAGGGTGCAATCGCTCCAACCAGTAGAGGAGGGAGCTCGATTCCTTGTGGAATCGCGGGGGTTAGGTTGCTGCTGTGGCATTGTCGCCCTGAATCTGCTTCACTCACACCCCGGACCCAGAGAGGAGGGAGCCCAATTCCATGGTGCATCACCCAAGAACTGCCCTCTTGCAATCCGGGACCCCTTGGGTGAAGAGCCAAGTTTTGGCCCAATCCTCCCAGGCCAGGCTGAGGGACCCCACCAGTGCATGAATCCATGCACTGGGCCTCTAGTATATGTTATAATTCTTAAATGTTAGCGCTGTCAAAGTATTTTTTGGTTTAGGTGTTTTACCTCCATCCCCACAACTCACCCCTAGTAGTAAATTCAAGACCTATTCTATTTACTATTTGTACTAAAGAAGTATATTTATTAGTGGTAAATTTCCTCAGAGCAAAAGTACCAAACTCAATATATCAGTGGGGAAAAACCACTGACATTAATTTCACGTTGCCTATTTGACAAGAAGACTATGATTATGTGATCCCATTGAGAAGGACAGTTTTAACAGTTGCCCTAAGACCTGTGGAAGAACCCCAAGTCATGTAGCAAAGGGGAAATAATTTACCCATCCATACCAAAAACCTTCGGGGAAATGCTTGCCTTCTGTTTTTTTGTTTTGTTATATTTTTTAATATATTTTTACTGATTTTAAAGAGAAAGGGAGAAGGAGAGAGATAGAAACATCAATGATGAAAGAGAATCATTGATTGGCTGCCTTCTGCATGACCCCTACTGGGGATTGAGCCAGAAACCCAGACCTGTAATTGAACCCTAACCTCATTCCTGGTTCAGAAGTTGCCACTCAACCACTGAGCTACACTAGCCCGGCCTTTAAAAATTTTTCCTTTTATTGATTTCAAAGAGGAAGGAAGAGGGAAAGAGATAGAAACATAGATGATGAGAGAGAATCATTGATAGTTCTTTTTTTTAAGAGAGATTTTTGAAAGTGCCGTCAATAAATAAATCACATATTTCTTCATACTGACTTTATATGAGAGTCCCAATATGTCATCCTTTGCTCTATTTTATGTAGAAGATGTCATTCCAAATCCCCTGGTCAGAACTAATCACTCCTTCCCTTGGTGTCAGGAGGGAGACTTAACATCAGATTTAAATATACCAAGTTATGCACTTTGCTCTTTGTCCTGACGCACTGTGAATTCTTCAAATGAACGTGCTGCCTGGTGCACAAAAAAATTGGCACTGACTGCACCAAATGAAAGAATAAGGACTATGCAGAAATGCTTGCTGTTATAACGAAGAAAAAAGAAAGATTTCCATATGTTGTTCATATTTATCATGTTATCTTCCTATGCAAAGTAGATATATTACCAAACATTCAGTTATTATGGATAACAATATCACTAATCTACAAGCTCTCCAAATTGTTTGTTTTATTTTTAAATTATTATTATTTTAAGCCATTTGTGCAACAACCTTTGTTGAAGATGTACTCAGTTTCAGTATATACCCTGATACCCTGCGAGGTAGGAAGGTAATGAAGAGATGGTCCTTCCCTACAAATCTGCCCTCCTGCAGTACAAGGGACAGGGCCAGAACTAGGTTCAGGGGAAGTAAGAGGGCACCATGGAAGGAAAATCCAGGGAAGCACTGGGGATGGAGAGGGGAGCTGTGTAAATTCCAGCATGAAGGAAGACTTAAGTGGGTCAGGCAGGCCAGCAGGAGAGGTATTGCCCCTTCTGGGAGTTTGGAAATCCTAGGGGGCATACCTGGTGGTTGATGGGAGGACAGCTCTGGCATTTACTGGATGGAAGCCCAAGGTGCTAGATGTCCTGCTATGCATGGCTTAGCCTATACACCAAAGAGCCTTCTGCATCCAACCTGGCATCTGGGTGTCCCTCCAGACATGTATGTAGGTGAAAATCTAGGTATTAGAATAATCTCAGCCCCAACCCAACTGTTGTCACATATAAGCACAAAGCATGCTTTGCAGAGTGTTAATAAAACCTGCATTTTGCAGGAATATGATTCCCTATGAGCCAAAGGAAGACTGTGTTTTGCTCTCTCTGGAACTTTGCTGAGAGTCATTCACCATCTTGAAAAGTGTTATCACTGGCTGTGTCATTGCTTAAGATATTTTTGTCACCAACACAATACCCCTGAACTGATCTTCATTTATATCTGTCAGTGCCCAGTGATTCTAGGTAAACATTTCATTACTTTGTGATGTCTTTGAAACCAGTTGTCTCTAAGCATTTCATACAACTATACAGTACATATTTTAGTCATATTACTTGCCTTTTTATTATTACTGTTAGAATATTATATTGGACTAGAGGCCCAGTGCATGAAATTTGTGCATGGGGTGGGGTGTCCCTCAGCCGAGTCTGCACCCTCTCCAATCTGAGAACCCTTGGGGGATGTCCAACTGCTGGTTTATGCCTGATCCCACTGGGGATCGCCTGCCTGCCTGATTGCCCCTAACCCCTTCTGCCTGCCAGCCTGATCACTGCCTAACCACTCCCTTGCCAGCCTGATTGACACCTAACTGCTCCCCTGCCAGCCTGATTGCCCCCAACTGCCCTCCCCTGCTGGCCCTGTCACTCTCAACTGCCCTCCCCTGCTGGCCTGGTCGCCCCCAACTGCCCTCCCCTGCTGGCCTGGTCACCCCTAACTGCCCCACCCCTGCTGGCCCAGTCACCCCTAACTGCCCTCCCTTGTAGGCCATCTTGTGATGGCCATCTTGTGACCACATGGAGGTGGCCATCATTGACCACATGGGGGCGGCCATCTTGTGCAAGGGTGTGACAGTCAATTTGCATACTACCTCTTTATTATACAGGATTTTTAAAGTTATGAGTGTAGATATGTTATCTTTGACATTTATTTCAACATAGTAAAGGACAGGTTACATTTTGAAAATATATACGAAGGGAGCCTTGAGTCTCTAAGGCTGGACCGAGTGAAGTGGGCAAAGTAGGTGGAAAGAGCATGTAGGTCCTCGAATAACAGGGTTTCATGATAACATCAATGAGATG
>NW_005871115.1:4653397-4714644 GCF_000147115.1 Myotis lucifugus
CAGTTGGGGGTGACCAGGCCAGTAGGGGGGCAGTAAGGGGCGACCAGGCTGGTGGGGGGGGCAGTAAGGGGCAACCAGGCCAGCATTGGGGGGCAGTTAGGGGCAATCAGGCCAGCAGGCAGAGGCAGTTAGGGGTGATCAAGCAGGCAGGCAGATGAACAGTTAGGAGCCAGTGGTCCAGATTGTGAGAGGGATGTCCAACTGTCGGATTGAGCCTAAAACATCAGTCAGACATCCCCTGAGGGGCCCCAAATTGGAGAGGGTGCAGGCTGGACCGAGAGGGATCCTTTCCTCTCCTGTGCATGAATTTTGTGCACCGGGCCTCTAGTACCTCAATAAAGTGGTTTTAAAAAACATGTATTGGCTCAGCTGGTGTGGTTCAGTGGTTGAGTGGTCAACCTATGAACCAGGAGGTCACAGTTGGATTCCAGGTCAGGGCACATGCCTGGGTTGTGGACTTGATCCCCAGTAGGGGGCATGCAGGAGACATCTGATCAATGATTCCCATCATTGATGTTTCTATCTCTCCCTCTCCCTTCCTCTCTGAAAACAATAAAAAAAAAATTTAAAAACCAAAAATGTGTATTGTAACAGGAATCAATCAATACAGGGGTGTCCACTTGCCATACTCCAGTGGACTTCTGAGGGTGTGGAGGAGGAATAAGTTCCATGGTTATCCAGGTTGGGTGATGTACTAACATACTTATTTTATTATTGAAAGGGTATTAAATATTATAATCAAAGACATAGGTGGGATGAATTTCCTACTTTCTAGGTCCTGGTCCTTCTCTTTCTCACACACATACACCACACTCATTTTTATCTCCCTGAAACCACTGTATTTCTGAAATCTCCAGGAAACAGTCACTCAGCTAACCTCAAGTAATGTAAGTTTATCGTAAGACCATGTTTCTCAAATGTAGGCCATACCTCAGAGAATTACATCAGCCAGGAGTTATGGGAAACAACTGGGGGGAAATGTGGCATAGCTTCCTTAGTTGTTCACTTTAATCAAAGGATTAAACATTATTTTTTATACAAAAAAATTAGTACAGATCTCTTAATGAGAACAGTGCAATTTTCTCATGCAATTTAAAAGATAAAACTGACATGGGACTGCAAAGAAATGCTGAACTTGTGATAAGCTGCTGGGCCAAGTCCCAGACTGCTAGTGGTACACATCCATTTCTTTTCTTTGGTTAAGAGGAAAAGTCAGAGTACTGTATAGGACTCACTTAGAAACCAAGACAGTAAGTAGCAAGAGCCCACAACAGTTACTGTTAAAGATTGGAGTATTGTTCAGAGAACAGTTAGCTAAAGAGCCCAAGATGGCTCTGGCAATGAATGATCTTGCCATCACCTCAGCAGCAGTTTCATCCTCTGACCTTAAGGTAACTCTGGCAAGGGTGCATGTGCTTCAACATGCTTACTCCCACCTGCCAACCACCCTACCACTGCTTTATACCTGTTGTTTTCCACTTTGTTATAGCGTTTGCCTACTAATAATTTCAGGACACCCAGTAGTCTTCTGTAGCCTCTACAGCCTACTTTCTTTCTGGGTATCTTTTGCTTCGGCTCCATCTTTCAAAAGCCCAAGCCAATTCGTGTATTAAATGCAAAACTTTCACATCATCCAAATCTATGTCATACCCCACACAATCTTTCTAATAAACATGGCTGAGATATTATTATGGATTTAAAATAAATAAGTAGAAACATAAATAAATACGTAGAGAGCTTCTCTGGAAGACATATGGGGTGATTTGAACAAATACACTTAAACTTGGCAAACAATCCATTTGTTGGAAAGGCTACCAGCTTACATGTTGTCAGTTTAACATTGAGGAATTTCACGGGCAACTCACAGAAAATTAGAAAGCGAATTGGTAGTTGTCTTTTTTAGGGGGGATTCAGGCCTATGATGAAACAGGATTATTTTCAGAGGAGGATCCAGAGCTGGGGCCTGGGATGGTGCTGCAAGATCTGTAGAGAACAGCAGCCAGTCTGTCTGCACATCGCCAACCAGCCTCGGGACTGCACCAGACTGCAGTGTGCACACGGGCCAATCATTTCTCTCCCAGGTGGACTCCTTACCAAGCATTTCTCATTATACAAATTGGGGAAAGACACCCGTTCTTCCCAACTGCCTATTTTCAGAGCTGAAAAGCTGCTGCCTCCTAGTCCAATGGCAAATAAACAAGAGACTTTCAGTAGAGTTCTGATGATCAGATCCACTGACTCCTATGCAGTCTGCAGTGCTGTCTTCAACATTATCCTCGCCCGATTATCCGTAACTCAGGGTTAAAAACTTCATTTCCCTCTGATGTGATGGATGAGTGCTTGAGCATGAAGCGAACATGTGCAAAATAAACACGGGGAGGAGTTCCGGCACAGCCTCATCCTCACACCAAATGCTGCCAGTCCTGCTTCACTCTCTGAGCTCCTGGTGAAATCATGTCTCACACGGATGGTGTTACCCTAATCCATTATTTTCAGAAGGTGTCAAGCTGGAGGCCTTGAGCTGGAAGGTGCCGCACAGAAATAAAATCCATTGCACCTGGACGCCTGCACCCCTGGGAGCTCTCAGCAGGCAAGGGAAGGTCCATGCCACCCAGAACAGCTTTCCGTGCAGGAGGTGGGCCATTAAGTGCTTTCTGAGCTCCATTAGTTACTCCTGGTGAGGCTGAAAAAGGTCTCATAAATGCGGAAAAAATTAAATCGCCTACAAGGTAAGGAGAGAGATAGTCCTTTGCTGCTAAATATTATTTTCTGTTCAAATGCTCTAGAACCACACATGTGATGCAGAATCTGAGTCCACACCTGCAAGGAATGCAGCACTAAGAAAGCCTTTATGAATTGATAAGAGAGCTAAATCACTATTTATTCGAAAAATAAATACATAAATAGCCCGGCCAGCATGGAGTTCTATGCCCCCCAAATCCAATAACAGCTCATTATCTGGTAAAGATCCTCTGATCTGGCTTCAAGTTAACTTCACCTCACTCCCAGCACCACTCCAGGCGGAACCCTCACCTCCATTCCAGAGATCCTCAGGCCTCGGGTGGGCTCAATCAGAGCATCAGATGCCTGGGTTCCCTGACTTAGTGAGGGCTGCACAGGACCCAGGCAGAGCACGAGGTGCCATCTGGGGCGGATGGGACTCCTGGGAAAGGGAGATGCACTCCATTGGCTCCCCTCTCCTCTCCCTGAACTTGGGAGAAGGTGGGTCTGAGACTGCAGTCAGCCCTTTGCCCTCTCAGGCAACCTGGGCAGGAAAGCAACCGGGAGGAAAGGAAAGCTGAAAGCTGGCAAGACATTGGATCCTCCTGATACTGTTTTGGGCCCAGAATCCAGTTGTACATCTGAATTTTCAATCATGCTAGCCAATAAGCCCCCTTTTTCTTAGATTTAGGTTTCCTTTCACGTCCAATCAAAATAGTCCTAATTGATAACCAACCAAATGGAGGTTTGAATTTACCATTCAATTTTGGAAGAGGATTATCTCATTCTATACAGGAGGAGGGACACTGAGGCACAGGTAGGTGGCTCCTCTTACCTACCAAGCTCCTCTGATTGTTAGCAGCACAGCCAGGACTAGAGTCTCTAGCTTTCTCATGTGCTGTTGTCACTGTACTGTGGGAAAAATCAACATGTAGGATTTGTTTAAAACTTTTTTTCATTTTGTCAATCCTCATTGGAGGATATTATTTCCATTAATTTTTTGAGAAGAGTAGAAGGGACTGAGAGAGAGGGAGAGAGAAAATGGACCTGAAAGAGACACCTTGGTTGGTTGCCTCCCACATGGGCCCAAAATGAGAGGGGAGTGACCTGCAACACAGGTATGTGCTCTTGGTCAGTAATGCCCCCCACACCACAGAGCCACACTGATCTAGGCTGATTAAAACTTTTGCTCCAACTAAAAGTTTCCTTAATGTATATCATACTTTAAAAATGAATGTGTAAATTAACATTTTAAGTGATCCTTTTCATTGTTGACTTGAAAAAACATTCATAAACAAAATTTCTCAGAAATGTGCTGTGGTCTGCTGTAGTAACAATAGAAATAGCCCAACAAAATAGCTTAAAATGTTTTATTAAGTATATGTAATATTACAGGGTCATATTTACAAAGTTATGTTTTTTAAATAAAAAAGTACCTTGGCAAAGATTGCAGATATTCAAAGCTTCAACAGTGATAATTGATTTAATACATATAAAAAAAAAACCTTTAAGGTAACACAGCTGTAAAACAACTTTGGTCTTTAAATCACTTCGGAAAATGGCTACTGACAAAGAGCACACCTTTAATTGCTATGGAAAAAGCCCCCAAGAGTGTGTCTTGCACATAGCAACACTGGAGTTTTCTTTATTTAGATTGTTGGTGGACATTCATCTGGTGTGGGATCTAATTCTCAGCGATGGCTTCTGTAAATAATGCTCCATTTAATAAAAACAGAAATGTCTTCCTTTCTCACCAACCCTAAAAACAACACATCTAAGATTCCACTGACGTTGCCTTACAGAGAAGCTTATTACAAATGCTTTCTTTTTTTTCTAAAAGCTAAATTTATGGGAGAGCTGGACTTAAATGATAAGTAAGAGCTGTCAAATACCAAAGGCAGGAAACTGCCCATTCACTGCTCATCTCTTGAAAGGTACCTGGGTTATCCCTTTTGGCCATGGAAACTCACAAAGGACCCCAGTGGGAGATGGCAGTTAGTGATATTGAAAATACAACACAAGTATAACTTTCTGATCATACTCACCATCAAACAAAATATCATAAAAAGATAAAAGGTTGCCCAACAATCATTTCTCTAATTTCCAAGGACAGGTAGATAAAGGGGATGTATTTCCATACATAACATGACAGATGTCCATTTATGAATACTCACTTTGGGACAAGAGAAATCTAGAGGTGGAATACAGCTTAATTCTTATTGAGACGAATGAGTAAACTCATCAGTTTTGAGCTTTATTCACTCAAACCACAATTTGTTTGGTCACTTACTATAGTGACTACAGCATCCTGGAAAGATCAATACTTCTGATTATGGGCTAGCCTCATTATTTTATTCTGACATTCTCAGAAATTTTAAACAGCATGAACCTGGAGTTTCCAGGTGAAAAATTACCACCTCTGAAGGTTTCCAGATTATGTGAAATTTGTGCTAAAAAGAAAACTCTTGCTCACTCTATTAAAAATAGTGGGACATCTACATACAACCAAGTCTCAATCATCAAATATATACTGGGTATCTAATGTATGTAAGACACTGAAGGGGAAAAAAAAGGGGGGGGGTGAAGCTCTGGCTATGCAGGAATTTTCAAATCAAGTGAGAGAAATGGGGAAGGAAGGGCTGAAAGACAATGTTTTGGGGCAGAGGGAAAATTTGATTTGGCCAGAAAGGTTGAAATGGTTGCTGCAAAAATGACAAATGGCATCACTCTGAGGACACACAATAAATAAAATTGGACAGAAGAATCAATGGAAAAAATGAGATCATGAAGTAAAAAGCAGATTATGGGGGAAACAGATATATGATGCCCAAAACATTGCTGGCAATTTTAATTAGGTGCAACAGAAAGTTGGGAGCCATGACAAGTCTGATGGAATGAGAATGAACTGGCCCAATGATGCCCAAGCAAGAGGGATGCCACTGCTGTGGTCCCTTTTCCAGAGAAGCTGACAATGACTCAGAATGAGACTTGCTTTCATCTGGCATTTATCCTGCTACCTCTCTGCCTTGTCTCATGCAGTGAATGCCTCCAAAGATAGGCAGCGTTAAAAACCACAAAGAATGGATAAGTCCCAGTTGAACCCTAAATAAAGGAGAGCTTACTGCATATTAATAGGTACAATGTTAGGGTATTAAAAATTTCACTATAAAGATTTTCATAGCTGACTTTTTCTTAATAGAGAATAAGAATTTCAAACTTTTTCAAGTCCATCTGCTTTTTCCCCCCTTTCAATGAAATTGTTTTCTAAAGTAACAAACAATATTCCTAAAATATAAATATTTTCAGAAAAAAAAGAGCAGCAGGAGCCATGCAAGTTGTATAAAGGAATACAGCTCCCTCTACATAATATAATATTTTGGACAGCAACACAAATAGGGAAAAATTAGTTTTCTTTTCTTTTTTTTTTCCAAGAAGCGCTGTCTTCATAGTGTGTGTGGTTTTCTGAGAGGCATCACAGGTCATAAATTCTGGGTTGCCCTGGGCAAACCACTTGGTCCCAACATGAAATATGACAATCAATTTGACATTAAAGAGGCACATGGGAACATTCAGCGGACTGGGAAATAACTATTCGTAATACGACTACAAATAGGAATGTCTTATTATTACACAAGCAGGAAGAATCACTAGTATTTTTAGAGGGTATTGGTGAGCAGTCAAAAGACTTGGCAATTGACCTAGAAGTTTTAAAAGTTTTAAGTGATCAAATATTCTCATCAAATACAATCCCACTCAATAAAGATCTCTGTTTTTAAATGTTTTTGCTAAAAGCATGAATTAGCATTTGCTCTCCTGTAGGTACCCACTGTTGTTTGTACAGAAGAAGCATGTGCCTGTCTTATACACGTGCACATACAAATACACACCCACAAAGGAGGAAAACGAGTGCTAATAACCTAAACATTCTCCAGGTGACCACACTGTCAGGACGTTAATTTTCTTCTAACAGAGTAGAAAACGGGGGGTTTTGCTTTACTTTTCAATTGTGGAGTCAGGGGGATATGAGGCAGGACACAGAAGGAAGATGATGAGTGTATATCATGCAACACAGATACAGTAGCTATAGAACCACCCTTTGGAGGGCTGGTCTATTGGCCTGACAGTGACACACACTTTGTTGCCATGCAGGGGACACATAGTTCAAACCTCAATCTTGGTTTTTCATGCCCCAGATCAGAAGAGAAGTGAAAAAACACCATAGACTGTGCCTTCAAATCCAAGAAGGGAATACATATGTTACAACCATCGTTATTTTTGCTGAAAAGTTGAACACAAATCTGGCTCCTTTCTGCAATGATGCTACCATGTCACTGGACCATGTTCAAAGAGGAGAAAAGGTGCTACATCTTGCACAGCAGAAGCAAACAACAGGAGGACAAGACAGGGTTGAAAGGTTGTGTGAATAAAAGAAAAAGACATTCATCAGTAAAATTACCCTATATCTATTGAAGGAAGAATGTGTGAATGGCAACCCCCAAGAGTGAACACCATGATCTCCAAGAGTATCACGTCACACAAAAGCAACACACAAATGTTTCCAACTAAATTCCTGTCTGTACTTAATTTTAATATGCCCTTGACCTAGAAGTGGCAGACCCATATCCGGCTAACACCATAACTGCCAAAGTGGCTGTGAACCTCAGTTTCCTGAGCTTCGAAGGAAACCACCATTTTTCAGTGACATCTCTGGGTAACAACCAGTTTAGTCCCAGGTAATTCTCACGTTGAACCAATTTACACTGGTGACCGAAAGTCAAGAGGTCCTAGGATCTGAAAGGCATCATTCTTGGAAGTTGCCCACTTTACTTTTGCCCCTAATCGAAGAAAATTAACAATAAAAAACTGGATTGCAATTGGGCACACAACACAGATTATAATTCTTTTATTAACTAAATCACAAATGCTTTGAATAAAAACTTAACTGTAATAACCATTTAAAAGTCAATGATTTACTTTCTCTTATAGACGAGAGTCACTTTTCTTGTTTTCTTCTCTTGAACAGTGAGTGAGTCAAGGTCAGGGTCCTTAAACAGAAGTGCATTCCTTTCACATCTTACTACTCTGCAAGTCAGAGTCCATCACTTCAATTCAGTTACTCTGAAAAATTGAGAAATGAACATTTAATGTGTCTATTTTCTATGCATTAACAAGTTGATTTATCTTAAAAATTTGGAATTTTTTCAAGTATACAATATCTGAAAATAAAGTATTCAATCTTAAGTTCGCAAAGGTCACAGATATAAGGCAGGCAGATCATTAATCATTTTCGTGGCAGGAAGGAAAAGGGCAATGCCAAATGAGAGTAAAGATCAACCAAGTCTGATCACTTTCATTTGCTGGGTTAGCTGAGGACAAACCAAGGGATGCTGATTTTGTAAAGCAAAAGATACTGCTCATAGAATACTATTCCATCACATTCACTTTACATCTGTATCATTCATTTAATGCAAGTGAAACAAACATGTGATTAGGTATAAATCAAAGAGGAAACGTTCCCTAGGAGGCTACTTTGAACCTCACTCATGGATGAGGCAGACACACTGTGAGCATCATGCTGTTAGCTGTCAGCTCAATGATCCCACCAGACAGACATTTAAAATTAACCGACAAATTCTGAACAGCTAAATATTAGCAAATTAAGGACATTTCAAAGGTCATTATTGATTTTATGTGCTATTAACAAATAAAAACTGCTATATCTCCCCATACAGTGGTTCAAAAAAAGTCACATCTTAAAGGAAATTAACAATGGAAATGGTACTCAAGGTTTTATACTGGCTTTCTGACCATGGGGAAAAGGGGTTTCATTACTCTAATCAACTAAAGAAGAATTACTCCACAATAGAAAAGAACAAAAAATTTTAAAAAAATAGGACACCAGAATGAAAACATAAGCAAACCATGCCACAATTCCACGCACCAGTTCTTTAATACCATTTCGTTTATTCCTACTAACTATGATTTTTTTTGGATGGCCTTAGTTAGTATAATAAAACATGCATTTTTGTAATAAAGGCTGTGACACACAGCTACAAAAGTGGGATCATTCTGTGCCTCCTTGTTAAACACAGCCTAAACATTGTTTTAAACTTAATCCACCAACACACAATTGTGTGATTTTACTCTTAGGCAAACATTAATTGTATTCGAGAATATAGACTCTTGAGATAAATGCTGCACTTTTGCAAGAGAGGTGAGCAGGTAGGTCACAGACTTTAAAACAGTGAAATGGAAAGTGAGCTATTTCAAATGATCAAGACATGACAGCAAATACTAAACATATGAAGAAGTTTTTGACAAGGTAAAAACACATTAAAGTGCAAACAGAACTAAATGAATACTTATAGCATTCAATATCTCTGACTTCTTTAACAAATGTGTTTGAAATATTTAATAAAAATTTTAAATTGTTAGCCCAGAGTCCGCCCCGCCCCCCCAAAAAAGAAAAAACTGGAGTGACCAAAATTTTTCTCTCTCTCTTTTTATTTATTTCTAGAGGCCTGGTGCACAAATTTGTACACAGGTGTGTCCCTTGGCCTGACTGGCGATTGGGGCCCCCTCGCCCAGTCCCTATCAGGGCTGATTGGGCTGGCAGGCCAGGGGGAGGGACCACGGTTGGTTGGCTGTGGGAGCACACTGACCACCCAGCCGGCTGCGGGGAGGGACCTCAGGAGGTTGGCTGGCCGTGGGAGGTTGGCTGTGGAGTGCACTGACCACCAGGTGGCAGCTCCTGCATTAAGCGCCTGCCCCCTGGTGGTCAGTGCACGTGATAGGGACTGGTCGACCGGTTGTGCGGTCGACTGGTGGTAACAGTCGCTTAGACATATATATATATATGGAGAGAGAGAGAAAGAGAGAGATTTTTAAGGGAGGGCAGGGAAGAGTTGGTATTTGTTTTTTAACTTTTTTTTGTTGATCCCTCGAGAGAGAGAAAGGGAGAGGGATAGAGAGATGAAACATCAATGAGAGAAACATCATGGATCAGCTGCCTCCTGCACTAGGGATCAAGCCTACAACTTGAGCATATGTGGAACCAGTGATCTCTTGGTTCCTAGGTGGATACTCAACTGCTGAGCCACACCCACTGTGCTCTCTCTCTCCTTTTAAATCCTCTCCCTAAAGGTTAGAACCAAGTTCCTTTATGAAAAAGCAGAGATATTAAGCCCCCATGGGTTAAATGCAACAAAATCACCAACACAAGCACAAAAGGAACTCTGTCAAGATTATAAAGATTTGTGCCAGATTATCTACATGTCATATAAAAGCCATTTACAGTAACTGTCACTGCATCTGGAAGGTGTTTTTTTAAAAAGCAGTAGTTTCTCTTTGCTGTGAGCAGTACAACTGGAGATCTGATGAGTGACACCCTACAGCTTTTATATGACTAGTGGTGCAATTTTAATACAGTAGATTTAAGTTTTGTAAATCAAGACATGTAAACCTTTATGCTTTGACAGTGTCCCTTTTATTTAAAATGCCGTATTTCTAAGAAGCAATTTTATTTCTTTTCAATGTCCGTATTTTAACCAATCTATAATTGTATGTGCTTTTTATACTTACCATCATTCATCATTCCTTTCGATTCTTTAAATGCTAAGAATTAGTAACAAGCCAAGCAAGCGATTAGTAAGGTTCCACAATTAAAAATCATTTCTAAATAAACAACTAGGTAGTAATATCATGCCAACCATTCCACAGCTGTCAATACAAATTAATTTTAAGGCATCTGATTACAATGCCTTTCTGTGGATCATACCCACAGCCCCCCACAAATAAAATAATCAGTTGAGAATATAGATCTAGATTTAGGGAGAAAGAAAGTGAAATGTTTTGGTCTCACTCCATGGTGAGAGACTATATCTTCCTAAAATTTATAAATCAGAAATTATAATTGAGATTCTTCTATACTGGGGGTGCTGCTACAGACTTCATCTTGGCCAGTATAAGAAAGCAGTAGTCCCCTTGCCCAATATCACTTGCTAATGCATGCAACTACTTGGGAGATACAGAGCAGTGCATTTTTCTCAGAGGTGAGAACATTACAAAACAATACTCTTAATTCTTGATTAATAATCAAAAAAGAGAGGTCAAGGAAGAAAAAAAAAACAACACTGGATTTTTCCCAAGGCATAGACAAAACTGCTTGGGGGCCAGTTAAAATTATGATCTGGTAATAGATCAAGAAAAATATACAAGTTTGTAATAATCACATACCATTAAGGGGTTCCTCTACAGCTTTCTGAAAAATATGTAAAACACATTTATATAAAAATAGAATCTATTTCATGTCCTTCATATTGAAATTTATATACGCTAACATTTAAACTATGTAGTAGACAGTGAATCCTATGGTCTAAAGGAAGGCAATAAAGGTTAAAAAGCAAAGCTTGCCAAGTCTCACTAATACAGCGGTTCTCAACCTGTGGGTCACGACCCCTTTGGGGGTCAAACGACCCTTTCACAGGGGTTGCCTAAGACCATCGGAAAACACATATATAATTACATATTGTTTTTGTGATTAATCACTATGCTTTAATTATATTCAATTTGTAACAATGAAATTGGGGGTCACCACAACATGAGGAACTGTATTAAAGGGTCGCGGCATTAGGAAGGTTGAGAACCACTGCACTGATAGTTTAAGAAGTGTCTTATTTTCAACATTCTTTTTCTGTGCAGAATTTCCCACCCCACCTAGTCTCTGTCTATTCAAGAAATCCTAACTTTTTGAAAAAATTATTGAAGTCCAAAATACATAGCAACATAATAAATAGGACAGTTAAACAAGAGATAAGAGCAAAACAATCATTTGTAAGTCATGCAAAAAAAATGTGTTAGGATTTAATGGCTGGATAATCTCTAACGGAGACACAAGAAATGCTGCTGTGTGTTTGTGACAGTGTAGCTATGGCACCAGTCTTAGAATAAACACCCATGGTAGAGCACCCCTACTCCTGCTTGCCTTTCAGGCATGTCTATTGAGGCTCATCAGAATTAGCAGCATATGCAATCCCCACTTCCTGCCACACAGGAGTCTCACCTGTGACATTCCAGGTACAGCTACCATTAAATCCTTCATGGAAAGATGAGTACAATATAGTCCTTTCCAATGTTATTTGCAAAATGTAGCTTTTGTGCAAATGATGAATCTCTATTTATAAAGGTTTTCTTTTAACCCATCTCATTTATTTCTCTCAGTTTATCTCCTAAATTTACTCCTTTTCTTGGAATTGACTCAGAAACCTTAATAAGATATCCAAAGATATAGTGAAAATGACAATACAGTGTGGAGGAAGGAAAATGCTTATAAAATGAGGGAAATGAATCATAATTCGAAACAGATACTTTAAAGCAACATTTACATTTATTTTAATTATAGATTATTATTTTAAGTAAAATAATGTAATTTAATATAAATTTATCCCTCATTTTAAGCCTGAAATACTGTTTTGTATATGCACATCAAATAAATATAACAGGTAAGGCGATGTATTGGAGTCAGCTTTCCTTCAGCAGAGACAATGACCATTATTCTTACACATAAACTGTTCAGTATGAGAAGTCTGCATTATCATAAGAAATCATTTATATCCCATTGCTGCTAAATGACCAAACATAGGTTTTAAAATAGAATTGGATCTATTCATGCAAAGGTTATGAAATGACTTCATTGTTCTCTTAATTTGATGTTACACTAAACAGATAGCAAAAGAGTTCAATATCTCAGTTACCATTCCTCAGTCGAAACTATCAAGTGATCAGACCCAATTCATTTAAGAAATTTTAACTTACCCTAGGAGGCTGTATGGCCCTCTGATTGGAAGCTGATAAAATTAAAACACAAGAAAATGATTAATAAATAAAGAAATTAAGCCAGTCCACTGTTTAGTTTTAAAATAAAATGTTTAGGGCTAAAATTAGAGGTGCCAAAAAGTCCATCGAGTTTCAGTTTTGATAGTCTATTTAAAAATTACAGAATCTTCACCTAGCTGGTGTGGCTCAGTGGTTGAGCATCGACCCATAAATCAGGAGGTCATGGTTCCATTCCTGGTAAGGACGCACGCCAGGGTTTCAAGCTCAATCCCTTGTCGGGGGCTTGCAGGAGGCAGCCGATAGAGGATTCTCTCTCATCATTGATGTTTCTCTCTCTCTCTCTCTCTCCTTCTTCCTTCATGTCTAATATCAATAAAAATATATTTTAAAAAATAAAGAACGTTCTGAATTATATGAATTGATAGATTAAAATGGTGCAAATAATCCATCTGCATCAAATAATAAACATACCCATCTGCTCACTTGCATATACCATATCTCCCCCACTTTGTGGTGGAAAAACTCTGTCATCCGCTCATCCCACAGTGGACTCAACATCCTTCCTACTAAGTGGGCAGAATGTGACAGTGACCAATCTCTGCCTTTGCTCCATTGCCCACGCTTAGCTCACTGCTCTTGTTCCTTTTAGCCTAGTTTTTTTCTTTTCTTTCATCTTTCCAGTTTTCAAACCTCCAAGTAGGTAACAAATGAAAGAAAATATTCAGATCCCTTTGAGTTTAAAGAATTACTGTAGTTAGTTTCAGCTACAGCCAAGTCCTTCTCTGTGTGTTCCTTCTTAGCTTACCCTTCACTGCTTCTGAATGGATTGGTTAATGAAGATGAAGGAATATAAGGCATGAAGAATGTGACAAAGGAAAAAGAACTGCTCTACGTGCATAAAGAAGAAGAGAGAACTTCCTTACAAAATCCAAGCGAGGAGTACCCAGAGCAGCTAAAACCAGTCCCAAATACAGAATCAGGGTCCTGCAGATACAAAAGCCTCAACCAACAACATCCTGTGAATGACTCTGGAGGAGGAGGATGCTACCAGTTAGAGTAGTCAACCACACTGCTCTGAATTGGATGACAGCACTGGGTTTGCTTATTAGTAGGTTGACACAGGCCTCAGAACTGCTCTAGTTTTCTATGCTATTTATTTACCACCTTTCCTCCAGACCCACTTTATGAAGCTCCCAAAGCTGATGGGAAATGTGGGTAAGTGAGACCCGACTCAAGGGCAGCCACTCTCTAGGTGGGCCAGAAGCTGATAAGGCTCTGGAACAGGGAAAATGACTGCTGACTGGCCTGGAAAGTTTCTTCTCCCCCTGACATCTGAAGGGAGGTATCAGATGAAGACTAGAAAGTTGGTGATGGTAAAGGAAGGTGACAAGGAAAGTAAGCAAGAAGCTCAAAGCTTACAGCTCTAGGTAAGAAAAGCTATCAGTGAGAAGACATAAGCAGGATGAAGAATAAGAACATAAAAAGGAGAGGATGAGCTAGTTGGCGATCAGGGAAAGAACCACGGAGAGAGGAACCAAGTAACCATACCTGGCAGAAGGGCTAACTGACTCTTGTTCCTGAGAGGGCAGCATGATGACTCAGTCCTTGAAAACATACTGGATCCTTCCACTTTCTGAACTACTTACTGTTCCACTCTCTGTGAGGCCCACTTACGTACCAGCTCTCATGAGATTCCCATCACTTTACTGTTGTTTTAAATAAAGCTCCCTCACTGGAGGTACACAGAAAGTGGTTTGGTCCTTGCAACCAAACAAGAAAAACACCTATTTTTATAGTACTATGGAGAGAAATGGGTTTGGCAATATAAGTGGATTCACATTTAGCAGTTTTCCAAATGAACCAGGCAGAATTACAGAACTTCATTAGGCCCATCATGACTGTCACATGTATATAACTCACTTCAACTAAGCCATGCCCTCTATCTATGTTCCATCCAAGAAAAGCGAACTAACCAGCTATGAAAATTACTGATTGCTAAAGTGAAGGGTCGGAGGTCAGATTTTAGAGTTATATTTTTGAGCTCAGAAATTTATTCATCAGAATTAGTAATAAGAGCTGCCAAGTCGCTCCTTTTCTATCCTAATCACATATAAAAAATAGTTTATGAGCTCCAATTCTCAGGCACAAGGAACATCAGATTTGCTGAGCCTATTCTGAAAAAAAAAAAAAAGGGTCTATAAAGAACAGTGATTCAAAGGGACACAGGTCAGCTGTGGTCCCTCTAATATAATAAAACCAAACAGCGCAGAAGTTAATTTTGCTTGAGTTAATCCTCTCCAATAAGCATCTGACCTATGTAACAGAAGAATGACTGTAATGTATCTGCTGCCACCACAGGCCTAAGACATCGACAGCCACATCTACATAGTTTTAAAACCACAAAGCCTTAAGCATTTCATATGAGTTCACTTGCAATGTTTTGACTTACTCTTTTCTCCCTGAAACACTTGCCACATGTCATAAATATAATTCTAGTTTGTGCATTTTCAGAAATACTTTTTTTATTGATACCAGAATTCACCTTACCTCCACATTGGACAAGACAATATCACTGAAATTTTTATATATCTCTCTCTATTCCATGTCATTCTAATATATCTGAGATGTGGTCAATATGGTTTCTGACTGCTACAAGGTTGATTTGTATCAAAACATGATTATAGTCCTTATACTAATAATAGCTCTAAAAAATTAACAAGTATATAAACACCCTATATAAATAACAAGCCTAACTTGACCGAGATACTTTTAATCTTCTATACATTCTCATATTATCATAGTTTCCAGTGCCTAATTTCATTTTATAAAATTTAAATCCTTCTATGAAAAAGAATCCAACACAGTTAAAGAAGAAGACCAGAGAAAATGAAAGTTAAAATCTTACTCCTTAAAGTAACAGGTAAGGGTACAAATTTAAACTCGGAAATAATACAAATGATCAAAGTTAAACATCTCATAGGAACATTAACTTAATCTTAAAAAGATAGCTTGGATTTTTTTTTTTTTGTAACTATATGAGGATTTTATTGCATTTAAGTTGAGACACATTCAATTAGGCATTTCCAAAACAGAGCATCTGCAATGAGTAAAAGTTATTTTGGAAACATTTACAATGTTTACTTCCTGTTTCAAATGCTCAAATTTGCAACCTTAATGTTACACATACTCAGCTTCACAGACTCTATAAGAAACACACATCCATTTTCCTAGTCTACAGCAGCATCTACAGAGCAACATTCTTATACCTTTGCTCTTCTTACCCTTCAACTGAAGGCAGGGGTGCCTCTGAACTCTGGCATCAGGCAGGTTGATGTGAAAAGTTAATTTAGAATATTATCACCATGTCAATAAAATGGGTTAAAGTCTTAATTTACACATGGCATATTTAAGTATAAGAAAGAAAAAAATAACCTGGTAAATTTTCATAATTTCCCTTTGCTTTTAATGTGAGAATAGTACGTTTGTAATGTTATGGCTTCTTAGGGATGTTGGCAATGGAGAAGGGGGGAGAGCAAGGTCAAGGGGGTGGCAGCTAGACAATGCCTGTTTCCATTTGAGTCAGCATCTCCAGACCTATTGGCAACTGTACTGCACATCCTTCTTTGTTAGACATGAAAAGCATGGGGGGTATGGCAATAAAAGGGAGGGCAAACCAGATAATGAAGGGAAAAAATAACAAAGATCTGACCATCAGTGAGTGACACCTAATACTACATAATGCTGTATGGGTACTGCAGCTCACATACTGTTCTCAGGCATTCACAGGGAGTAACATAATCAGCAGTGTCATCTTCCAGAACCAGACCAATGGTGCTTAGAAGGAAGATTCAACAAAAATAGAATATGTATCAAAATTCATAATGTGATGCTCCTGATAGCTACCAAATGAAGGCAATTCTGCTTTATAAGTCTTAATTGTATTTTAAGAATTTATGAGGCATGAACTGAAAAAATTTCAGTGACAAAATCACCCTAACTTTATGAACACATAAACTAAAGATAGGTAAATTTTAAGTATTGTGTTTTAATTGTTTAATAAACATTAATTAAAGGGAGACAAAGAATATATAACAGAATTGAACTCCATGCATGACCAGTCAGCAAAAGCTGAAGTTCAAAAATAAAGATACAATTTCTTTTTTTTTATTTATTTATTTATTTATTTTTTTTAAAATATATTTTATTGATTTTTTACAGAGAGAAAGGGAGAGAGATAGAGAGTTAGAAACATCGATGAGAGAGAAACATCGATCAGCCGCCTCCTGCACATCTCCTACTGGGGATGTGCCCGCAACCCAGGTACATGCCCTTGACCGGAATCGAACCTGGGACCTTTCAGTCCGCAGGCCGACGCTCTATCCACTGAGCCAAACCGGTTTCGGCAAAGATACAATTTCTTAGAAAGTACTGTGCAAGTCATATGGAAAATTATTTGACTATTTGAATTTGTTAAATTAAAAAATTATTTGAATTGAATAATTCAAGGTTTATATGAATTTTTTAAAATATATTTTATTGATTTTTTTACAGAGAGGAAGGGAGAGAGATAGAGAGTTAGAAACATCGATCAGCTGCCTCCTAAACACTCCCCACTGGGGATGTGCCCGCAACCAAGGTACATGCCCTTGACCAGAATCGAACCTGGGACCCTTGAGTCCGCAGGCCGATGCTCTATCCGCTGAGCCAAACGGGTCAGGGCTATATGAATTTTTATAAACACATAAGTAATGCCTAAAGCACAAAGACTGATTTTTTTACTTCATTAGTTTGTACTTTTGATTATTCTGATAAATGTTTAAGAGTTTACTTTACTTCATAAATTTAGAGTGTTTTAAGGAACACTAAGAAAAAACAGATTGTAGAGAACATCTTTAGGCACTCACTATTAAAAGCACCTATCTCATTATTTATGTATTAAAAATAACTTATACAGTCCAGCTGGTGTGGCTCAGTGGTTGAGCTTCAACCTATGAACTAGGAGGTCATGGTTCGATTCTGGGTCAGAGCACATGCCTAGGTTGCTGGCTTAACTCCCAATGGGGGGCATGCAAGAGTTAGCCCATCAATGATTCTGTCTCATCATTGATGTCTCTGTCTCTCTCTCCCTGTCCCTTCCTCTCTGAAATCAATAAAAATATATTTTAAAAAATAACATATACAAAAATCTGTAAACTAAAAATTGGCAGATTAAGTACAAAGTTTAGACACATAAGTTGATTCCACACTTAATAACAACTGATTTTAAAAATAGCAAAAAGCCTAAATTTTAAAACACAATGTTTTTATTATAGTGTAATGCTTTTCACTAAAAATATTTCAAAGTCTGCCGAAACCGGTTTGGCTCAGTGGATAGAGCATCGGCCTGCGGACTGAAAGGTCCCAGGTTCGATTCCGGTCAAGGGCATGTACCTGGGTTGCGGGCACATCCCCAGTAGGAGATGTGCAGGAGGCAGCTGGTCGATGTTTCTCTCTCATCGATGTTTCTAACTCTCTATCTCTCTCCCTTCCTCTCTGTAAAAAAAAAAAAAAAAAAAAAAAAAAATTTCAAAGTCAATTATCAGAGGACACTGCTCTTAATTAGCAAAAATGACAGATTTTGAATTTCAATTCCTGTCCACTTCTGGGCGTCAAGGCCTATAAACAGTCCAGTCTGCAAGAAGAGCAAGTGAGAAGTAGCTCTCTGTAAAGAGCTCTATCACACAAACAATGGCCAATTAAAAACCCTTTTCTATTTATTAAAACCAATCCTCAACCAGTTCTCCTTTTCCATAGAATTAAAAGGTTTATGCATTCAAAAACATACAGACATTTTCTTTTAAACTAGGCTATAATCTCAACTTTTCAATATCTCATGATTTCTACTTTTTTCATTAGTTTCCAATACATTTCTTCGATCCTAAGCCGTACGAACCAACCAAAAGCATTTTCCAAATCATAGTATATTTGAAATTCTTGGCATAGACTAATAAAAATGAAAGTTGACTTACCAACAAATTTCATATAAACTAATCCAAGTAATTCCGCTAAAGCTATAATACCCAATCCTGAAATCAGAAGAGGACCATGCATTGGGGTGCACTCTGCAAAAACAAATAAAATTTTTATATTAGAAATTCACATTAAATAACTGAAGTTCTTAAAAGCAACAATAACAGTAATAAAATTAAGATTTAGGGACAGTAATTATTTTCCTCATTATCAAGAAACAAAAATTACCTACATATGTACCTGCATTATTAACTCAGTCAATGAAATGACTCCAAATTATTAAAATAGAAAAGCTTTGTTGGCATAGCATGTACCTTATCACATCAAGACTAATTGAAAATAGTTTGTGAAGCCTAAGCCTCCACCCAATGTTTATTTTAAAAGCTCGTTCACAAATTCAGGCAGCCCATAAGCTATATTCAGCCAATAGGAAAGCACTAATCTCAGTGGGGACAAAATGATAGTGAAAAATGAAAGAACCTCATAACACTGAATGCTGGCAAGAATGTAGAGCAACAGAAATGTGCATTCATTGCTGGTGGGAACACAAAATGGTAATTTACTACAAAACTAAATATATTCTTAACATGCAATCTAGCAATTGCACTCCTTAGTATTTTCCCAAATGAAGTTGAAAAGACATGTCGACACAAAAACATGCACTTCTATATTGTGTGTCTAGTTCTGTGATTTTATAACAAATCAATACCTTTCCCATGTACTGAAAGCAACCAAGATGTCCTTCAATAAGTGAATGGATAAACAAACTATCGTCCATTCAAACAATGGAATATTATTCAATGATAAAAAGGAATGAGTTATCAAGCCAAACAAAGTCATGGAGGAAACTTAAATGCACGCTACTAAGTGAAAGAAGCCAATTTGAGAAAGCTAGATATTATATGATTCCAAGCTTAAGACATTTTGGAAAAAGCAAAACTATGGAGGCAGTAAAAAGATTGGTGGTTGCCAGGGGTTTCTGAATAGGGAAGATGAATGGGAAGAGCACAGAGGATTTTCAGGGCAAGTAAACTTTTCTATATGATATTCTATGACTATGATCCATGTCATTATCTCTCTATATATAAAAGCCTAAGCAACCCTTCCAACTGAACGACAGGAATGATGCACACTGACCCAGACCTTGCTGCGGGGGCCCTGACAGCCACTATCTGGTTCACCCACACCCCAACCCCAGTCAGGAGGGATAAGGGAGCCCAATTCCTCATGGAATCAGCCAGGCCTTAGCTTGCAGGTGGGGCCCTGATAGCCCCAAATCTGGTTCAACTGCACCCAGGACCCAGACAGGAAGGAGGAGGGAGCCCAATTCCTTGGGGAATCAACTGCTGGTTAGCTTGCTGCTGGGGCCAAGCTCCTGCAGTCCCTTCCCCCAGCCAGCTGGCTCCCCCTATCGGCTCCGATCACTACCAGGCCAAGGGACAACACTCATGCACAAATTCGTGCATCGGGCGTCTATTATATTTATAAAAATCATAGAATGTACAACACCAAGATAAACCCTAATATAAACTATACGCTTTAGGCGATAATGCTGTGTCAATGTTAGTTGAACAGACTGTAACAAATGTACTACTTGGTGGGAGATGTTGATAGTGGAGGAAGCTGTGAGTAGATGGAGAGTAGAGGGGAACTCTATTTTCCACTCAGTTTTTCTGTGAACCTACAATTGTCTAAAAAATAAAGTCCATGTATTTAAAACAGAATAATAAAGACAAAGGAAAGGAAAGAAAAAAAGAGCTCTAAGAGCAATTACTGGTAAGAAGAGAAATTGTTTAGAGAAGATTGTGACCCTCACCTGAGACACAGAGGCTTAGTCCGACCACAGAGAGCACAAAGCCCAGCACCTGAAGGATCAGTATGGTGATACTGAAGGAGGACATCCCAATAGCTGGAGCTGCAAGGAAAAAGCATGTTGCAAGTGTTTAAGAAGCAATCACTTCCACTTGTATTTCGTACAGTCAAGGTCAGTATCCTAGGACCAAAGACTGACTCTGGAGCTCCGTGTCAGGTATGGCTGCTTTCCCAGTGACCTAAGCCATCTCTCTCCACTCCAGGAGTCAGCTCCACATTCACACCCTCAGCAGCCTTTCATTTCTGCAGGGAGCTGAGCTGCATTGGCAGTTTTTACCCCAAATCTTAGAACAATGCTGCTTTTACCACACGTGGGTATTTCACAATAGGAGTGGCTATTAGCAGGGCCTCACCACGTGCACACAAAATCACTCTGGTGGAGAACCACTGTGCAAGCATAACCCCTAATTGTGATTTTAGAACAAATTATACCATCTTAATATATAGCAACCCAGAGATAGGCTCTCATACCAAGAGTTAAATGTGCAAATGGAAAAAAATAGATTCTTTAATAATAATAAAAATATTTAGTGATTTAACCCAAAAATGGAGTGAAAAATGTTACCAATTATAGGTTAGATAGCTCTATCATCTTTTAAAACTACAATGTTAAGATTTGCAATAACTCTTTATGATTTATAACCGTATTTTGTATAACTAGTTTTTTAAAGAGAGTTTTAGCAAAAGAAGAGAATGAGAATGTTAATATCTACTTATAACTTCAAAAACTGAAATAAGAATATGAAGATAATCATTAAGAAATTATGTAGCATAATTTTAAAAATCCACTATTGGCATTAAATATATCTCTGAAAATCACTTTTTTATAAAATAAATACCTTGATAACCTAATATAACATTAAAATTAATCCATATAGGGAAAATTTCACTAAGAATAGCTTTTATCCTATCTAATAAAAGCATAATATGAAAATTGACCATCACTCCAACACACAAGATGGCTGCCCCATGTGGACACAAGATGGCCAGCAGGGGAGGGCAGTTGGGAGGGACCAGGCCTGAAAGGGAGGGCAGTTGGGGACGACCAGGCCTGCAGGAGTGGGCAGTTAGGGGTGACCACACCTGCATGGGAAGGCAGTTGGGGGCGATCGGGCTGGCAGGGGAGCAGTTAGGTGTTAATCAGGCTGGCAGGGGAGTGGTTAGGAGCAATCAGGCAGGCCGGCAGGCGAGCGGTTAGGAAACAGCAGTCCTGGATTGTGAGAGGGATGTCCGACAGCCCGTTTAGGCCCGATCCCACCTGGCCTAAATGGGCAGTTGGACATCCCTCGAGGGGTCCCAGATTGGAGAAGGTGCAGGCTGGGCTGAGGGACACACACACTCCCTCCCTGCACAAATTTCATGCACCGGGCCTCTATTTGTATTGTAAAAACCTAACTCTTATTGTATTATATAAAACCATACAAAAACATTTTAATCAAAAATGCTGCTTTTTAAATGAAAAAGGGCACAATCATGCTAAAACAACAAATACTTACCTATCATAAAAACAGAGTACTGAAGTAATATTAATATCACTGTAGGAACTACAATTAAACCAAGTCCACTGGCTCTCTTTGTTGAATATTCACCTGTTGATAAATAAAATTAACATTTAAAATATTTTCCTACTTCCTACTCTATTCAAAGTTAAAGTACTCAATTTATTAAATGTATTCATCTCAATACTACTCTTATCAATTGCAAAACATTTAAAAATAAACTATTACCCCAAAACCTCACACAAAATAAGTGACTTTTTAAAAAATATATATATTTTATTGATTTTTTACAGAGAGAAAGGGAGAGAGATAGAGAGTTAGAAACATCGATGAGAGAGAAACATTGTATCAGCTGCCTCCTCCACACCCCTACTGGGAATATGCCCGCAACCAAGGTACATGCCCTTGACTGGAATCGAACCTGGGACCCTTGAGTCCGCAGGCCGATGCTCTATCCACTGAGCCAAATCGGTTAGGGAAAGTGACTTTTTTTTAAAGACCAAACTGAAGACATCTAAATGTAAACATCTAAATCTCAACATGTGGAAACATTCAATTGGCTTTTCCTCCTTCTTAACTACCTTGGAGCCTCTTACCAATCCCTTCATTTGCTATATTCAATCTGTCCTAAACTCAAAATAGCTATTCTTTGTAGCTGTCTTCTTAATTCATCCTTTTCTCCCCACACCCTCACTAACTCCAGCTGCAAAGAGAGCTGCCAAATTTCTGTTCCTAAACATTACACCCATATTTTATTCTGTTAATAAAACGAAGGCTTTCTACTGTCTACACTTTGAGTCCCAGCCTATCCCTGCTGTTCTTTCCATGTGCTGCATACCCTTATTCCCCAATCCCATTCCCATCCCCCAAAGGCAAATGCAGTTTCAGATTGATTTGTTTCCCATGTTTATTCCCACTTCCATGTCTTGCCTGATGAAATTTGCCTTTGCAGTGGGTTGAATGGTGGCCCCAAACATCTGCCTACCTCATAATTCCTGGAATCTGTGAATTAGGGTGAGCATTACATTATACGGCAAAATATATGAAAAAAATCTAGGATCTTGAAAGAAGGAAATTATCCTAGATTAACGAAGTGGGGCCTAAATTCAATGATAAGTGTCTTTGGAAGAGAGAGGCAGAAGGAGTTTTAACACAGTGGAAATTGGAGTTACGCTGCCAGAAGCCAAGGAATTGAAACGATTTCTAGCAAACACCAGAAAATAGAAGAGGCAAGGAATGGATTCTCCCCAAGAGTCTTGGGAGGGAGTATAGTCATGATGACATCTTTACTTCAGACATAAGGTTTTCAGAACTGAGAGAATTGCTATTGTTTTGTAACACCCAGTTTGTGGTAACTGGTTCCAGCAGCTCCACCCCCAATAATGTTCTCAACCTTATCAGCCCTGATTTCCTTTATAGTAACTGCAGATCTTACCTGGGACGAAGAGAATGGCTCCAACAATGACAAATGTAGTGAGCACTAGTCCAGCCACAAATAAAAGAATGGTTTTCTCCTTCGTAACACTGGCATTATATTTAAGTGCTTGAAAGAAAAAAAAAACACAAAAAAATTCCATGAACTCAGTTTCAAGAAGTGAAGCCATTTCTGTAACTTAAAAAGTGCAGAAACAAACTGATAACTTCCTATAATCTAATAACCTTTGAGGAATAACTCCATTATATCATGTCAAGCTACCTGAAATCTTTTTCATAAGTCAGTCAATGACTAAACAGTGTCATAGCAGTATAAATATGGATGCTGAATTTATGGGTGATACTTTTATTCCCCTATACTTTAAAGATGAAGTCATATACACCATGCTTTCTTAATTGGGGCATTATTAACATTTAGGGCCAGGTAAGTCTTTGTGGCGGAAGGGGGCTGATCTGTACATTTAGAAGGTTTAGTAGCATCCCTGCCTCCCTCCAAACTGCATGCCAGTAACAGCCCCAGTTGTATCAATCAATGTCTCTAGACATTGGGAAATGTCCCAAGGAGTAAAACTGCCTCAGACTTACAACTGATATGGATAATACTGATGGGAAATAATTGGTAATGCTGAGAAAAAGAAAACTTTGTTCCACCTTATATAAAATTAGTAAAGCATCTGGAAATCTAGATATTTTGTTTTGAAAAAGTAGAATAAAATTGGACAAATCACACCCTCTTGATATCAGGAGGGAAGGGAATGCTTAAATTATTCAAGTAAAATCTATATATACTAGAGGTCTGGTGCACGAAATTCATGCACGGAGAGGGTCCCTAGGCCTAGCTGGTGATCAGGGCCGATCTGCGGGGTGACCGGTCAGGTGATTGGAGGGTCCCTGCTGGCACCCGCCTTTGTTGGCCTGGCGCTGCCCACTCACTGGCCCCACCTCCCACTACTGCCAGTCTGGGCCTGAGGGCTGAGGGCAGCTCCTGTGTTGAGCATCTGCCCCCTGGTAGTCAGTGTGCATCATAGCGACTGATTATTCCGCCTTTCTGTTGATTTCCATATTAGGCTTTTATTATCTACTAGAGGCCCAGTGCACAAAAATTTGTGCACTCGGGGGGTGGGGGGAGAGGGGTCCCCCAGCCCAGCCTGTGCCCTCTCGCAGTCTGGGACCCCTCAGGAGATAATGACCTGCTGGCTTAGGCCTGCTCCCGGGTGGCAGAGGGCACGCCCAATCCCTAAGTGCAGCCCCTGGTCAGGCTCAGAGCAGGGCCGATTGGGGAGTCGGGGCGCCGCCCCGTCATGCACAGAGCAGGGCGGATCGGGAGGTTGCGATGCCACCCTCAGTCACGCTCAGGGTAGGGCCGATTGGGGGGTTGGGGCACCGCCCCCTGTCACACTCAAGGCAGGGTCGATGGGGAGGTTGCGGCACCACCCCCTGTCACGCACAGAGCAGGGCTGATCAGGGGGTTGGGGCGCTGCCCCCTGTCACTCACAGAGTAGGGCCGATCAGGGGGTTTGGGGCTCCGTACCCTGTCACTCACAGAGCAGGGCCCATCAGGGGGTTGGGGAGCTCCCCCCTGTCACGCACAGAGCAGGGCCGATCAGGGGGTTGAGGGCTCCGTACCCTGTCACTCACAGAGCAGGGCCCATCAGGGGGGTTGGGCTCCGTACCCTGTCACGCACAGAGCAGGGCCGATCAGGGGGTTGAGGAGCTCCCCCCTGTCACTCACAGAGTAGGGCCAATAGGGGAGTTGGGGCACCGCCCCCTGTCACACACAGAGCAGGGCGGATCAGGAGGGGTGGGGCGCCACCACTGTCACACACAGAGCCGCAGGGCAATCAGGGGATTGGAGCTCCCCCCTATCAGGCACAGAGCAGGGCCTGTTGGGGGGGGGGGATGTTGGGGCGCCACACCCTGTCACACACAGAGCTGCAGGGCGATCAGGGGGTTTGGGCGCTGCCCCCTGTCACGCTGATCCCGGTGCCGGGAGGCATATTACCCTTTTACTATATAGGATAGAGGCCTGGTGCATGGGTGGGGGCCGGCTGGTTTGCCCTGAAGGTTGTCCTGGATCAGGGTGGGGGTCCCCACTGGGGTGCCTGGCCAGTCTGGGTGAGGGGCTGAGGGCTGTTTTCCGGAAGCGAGTGACTGAAGCTTCCAACAGCTCCTTGTTTTCTTTTCTTTTTTTTTATTTTATTCCGGGCCAGCTTTAGCTCTGAGGCCTCTCTGCTGAAAACATTGATACAAAGTTTCGGTCCGCTGGCTTTCAGTCCGGCTGGTTTCTGGTGTTTTATTTAGCTTCTTATTTGCAACATAGTACATAGTTGCTTAGAGTTGCAGCTGAGAGGCCGGCAAGTGAGGCGGGGAACGTTGGAGTCCGCAGCAAGCAAGCCTCATGCTCGCTTCAGTGCCTGGCTGCCGGCCGCCATCTTGGCTGACAGTTAATTTGCATATACTCACCGATTAGCCAATGAAAAGGGTAGCGGTCGTACGCTAATTACCATGTTTCTCTTTTATTAGTGTAGATACTAATAAAAGGGTAATATGCTAATTAAACCAGGTTGACCGGACATTTTCCGGAAGTCTGACTTCCTTCCAGACAGGTAGGGGGTGACCAGGCTGGCAGGGGGGCAGTTAGGGGACAACCAGGCTGGCAGGGGACCAGTTAGGGGGCAATTATGCTGGCAGAGGCAGCTAGGGGCAATCAGGCAGGCAGGTGAGTGGTTATGGGCAATCAGGCAGGCAGATGGGTGGTTAGGGGTGATGAGAAAGGCAGGGCGAGCAGTTAGGAGCCAGTGGTCCTGGATTTGCATCCCGCAGGGCCCTAAACTGGCAATCAGACATCCCCTGAGGATCCCCGGATTGGAGAGGGTGCAGGCGGGGCTGAAGGACCAGCCCCCTGTGCACGAATTTTGTGCACCAGGCCTCTATTATAAAAAACCCTTGGCCGTGACGCTGTCATGCTGGAACAACCAAAGACTGGTCACCAGGAGGCTGCGTGTGCACGGAGGTGCGTGCACGTGGGCGGGGACTTGACTCTGGGTCTCGCAGTGTGGTAGGAGTCAGTCTGGGTCTCACCGGTGCGGCAGGTCTGGGTCTCACATGATATTGCGCACTGGGCCTCTAGTCTATATTAATAATAGAGTAATATGCAAATTGGTCAGGACGCCATCACAGTAATGACCAATCAGCAGGCTGCATTCGCATCAGGCATGGGTGAACAGGAACTTGAAGCGTCAGGGACGGGGGCAGGGCCACAGAGGAGAGGCCCCTCCACCGTGGGCCCGGCTGGGGGTCTGCAGGCCTCCCCCGGCTCCAGCCTACCTCTTTGGGGCAATCCATCAAGGAGCCCCGGATAGGTGGGTGAGGCCTACCTCTTTGGGGCGATGGACTGTGGGGCTCCCGCGCTGTAACAGGGCACAGGCCAGGCTGGGGGACCCCCCTACCCCCCCCCCGCCCCAAGTGCACGAATTTCATGCACCGGGCCACTAGTATAGGATAAAAGGCTAAGCGACCGTCCCACCATCCAGTAGCTATGACGTGCACTGACCACCAGGGGGCAGATGCTCAACATAGGAGCTGCTGAGCTGTGGTCACTTGGCAGCGGTGGTTCTCAGGTGACACACCCCAGAACCAGAGAGGAGGGAGCCTGATTCCTCACAATTCCTCTCGCACTCCAGGACACCTTGGGGGATGTCGGAGAACCGGTTTTGGCCCAATCCCCACAGGCCAGGCCGAGGGACCTCACCTGCCAGAGGGACCCTGCTCACTCCGCAGATGCCCTTCAAGCCGCAGCGCTGGCCCAGGTGTGGCCAGTGGGGAGGGACTGTGGAAGGTTGGCTCTAGGGCATGTCCGACCCATCTTGCCCAGTCCCACCCCGCCACCCACCACCTGGGACTGCCTGCATTAGGCCTTGCACCGAAGGGACTAATTAATTTCCTTTCAATGTGAATGAATCCATGCACTGGGACACTAGTAATTTCATAAAAATAAACTACAAATATTCAACAGGACTCATAAGCTCTATTGTCAAGTACCTGGTAGGAAAGAATAATGTAATGGATAAGCCTAAAAATATTATTTCTTTTACTATATCTTCACCTTAGGGGTTTGTTTTGGTTAATATTAAAATTAACTTTGTACCAAAAAAGTTGTTACAAGTAATCTAAAAGCAGACTGAGTAGCAGAGAGAAACAGTGCATGACTGAAATTCTGTTGTTTCATCTAGGCCATTAATCAATGTCCTGAGGGGGTAATTTTAAAAAATGTTATATTTAGCATTAAATTTACTTCCACTAAAATGAAAAACAGATTAAATACAGAAAGAACAACAAGAACCCCTAAATGACCATGCTAAAATCTATTTTTAAGGTATTATAACATAGGGTTATATGATAAGCTTTGGTTAACGTATTTCAGGTATAACAGAAGACTTAAAAATCACTACCTACTCATACCTTAGATTGTAAACCTCAACCTTATTCTCAGTAGCGTGGGGGGGGGGGGGGCAGAGGTAATCAATCATGACTCCTGAAGCTGAGTAACTGAAATCCACATTAATCAGCAAAGAGTGAAAAACAATATGGCAAGTTCCCAAAGCTTTCATTTGATCCATCCAGGCTTGGAACTTACCCCTCAGTTACCTAAGTCTTGACTCAGCATGGCCCTGCCTTCATACAGGGCATAGATTCTCAGATTCCCTATTTTCTAGAAGCAAGCACTAGTGAGTCTAAAATTCAGTGTATAGCTTATATAAGGCACAGATACAGATAGAAAAATAAACTTCCTCTAGACATATGTCAAGTTTTCCATTTAATTCAATGCATATTGTTATCTAAATAAAGCTTGAAAGTTCTACAAAAGGGTTATGAAACAGAAGCTGTTTCAAATACACTTCACGATTAATCAAACATTCAAAAGACACTCTTCCAGGCTTAACTGAATTCATAAAAGAACTACTAAGATCAAGCAGCAAGAATTCACCTTTAGAGTACAGAAGTTCATGCAAAAAGGCTGACTTAATAAGAGTTTGATTCTCATATAAATTCAACCTCTTTAAGCTTTGAAGAGTTTTAGGAGAAAAATAATACCAACAATAGCAACAAAAATAAAACACCATAAAATACTATGATTGACAGTATTTTACTATAGAACAACCTTTTCAAGACCTTTGCATATAAATACTGGAGGTAGCTTTATTTTCTGCTGATTGGTTTAACTACTATTTATTACCTCCAATCCTCCCTTAAATTAAGCAACTACTTTTTGTTGTTGTTGCTAATCCTCACCCAAGGATATTTCCCCATTGATTTTTAGAGCATGTGGAAGGGAGGGTAACAGACACAGAGAGAGAAACAGGGAATGAGACACATGGATTGGCTGCCTCCCGCATGTACCCCACCACGGCCAGGGATAGAGCCTGGAACCAAGGTATGTGCCCTTGACCAGCATAGAACCCAATACCCTTCGGTCTGTGGGCTGATGCTCTATCCACTGAGCCAAACTGGTTATGGCTAAGCAACTATTTCTAACAAATATGTTAGTGAAGTCTACTTAAGTAATCACGGGCAATGAAAGGGATCTATCTCCATGTTTTGTTCATGGAAACTTTTACAAAGAGTTTCTTTTGACTCATTTTCTTTGCCACAGTGGTCACATTTCAGCACATCCCACAGAAAGTGGAAAGAAGGTATTTCGTAGTCGAGTTGTCAATTTTTTCAGTGTAGCCAGAGTTTGTAATCTGATATAGATGCTATAGAACTCACTAATCACAAGTATCCTTTTTTGGTGATCTTTATTTGTTCTTTAATAGGTAGATTTATTTTTATCAAATCAATAAAAAATTTTAAATGCAAACAAAGAAATTAAATTCAAGTAACTCCACAAACACTTAGCATTAAGATAAAGCTAATTGAATGTGTCCTTAGTGGGTTCTTATCAAACTTCCCGGTATGATTTTCAGGCTTTTTGGCAAGACAATCTATGTAATTTTAAAAATGTGTATGCTTTAAAAGATTCCCCTCAACTAAAATCACTGAAATCAATACACAAAATAAAATGAGAAATAACAGTATTTATGCTTTTTAAATACTTTTCAAGCACTGTCTTCGATTTACAACAAAATTTAGAGGGAGGTATAGGGTACCCCCCTAAACTCCCTGCCCCACACATGCACATCTCCCCCATTATCAATATCACCCACCAGAGTGATGCAATTTTTATCAACGTGAACTCCATTGACACATCATAATTACCCAAAGTCCACAGGTTGCCTTAGGGGTTGTACATTCTATGGGCTTGCACAAATGCAAATTGACATCATTTTAGTATCATACAGAGTATTTTCATTGCAGTACATGTCCTCTGGCTCTGCCTATTCATCTCTGCCTGCACCCACTTCTAGGAATGACTGATTTTTTTCAATGTTTCCACAGTTTGCCTTTTCCAGAATGTCTTGTAGTTGGAGACATACAGTGTATAGCCTTTTCAGATTGGCTTCTTTCACTTAGTAATATGCATGTAATAGCTCATTTCTTTTTATCTGGATGTAATCACAGTGCATGTTGCCACTCACCTACTGAAAATCATCTCGGTTGCTTCTAGGTTGTGCAATCATGTATAAGCTGCTATAACTATCCATGTGCAGGTTTCTATGCGGACATGTTTTCAGCTCCTTTAGGGTAAATACCAATGAGCACAATTGCTGGAACATCATGTAAAAGATAATTTTTAAGAAATTGCCAAACTGTCTTCCAGAGTGGTTTTATCATATTGCATTCCCACCAGCAATGTAAAAGGTTTCTGTTGCTCCACATGTTGTCAGTGTTTACATTTTTTAAACAAAACTTATAACTTTAGTGCTACCTGACACAGGAAAACCAAAATCATTGGGAGACAAAATTAGATTTTTGTGAAAAAAGTAAGAATTCTAAAGTTTTCCCTCTTATACTATCTATAAAATAACTAAATCTAGTCAGCTACATCTCAGAATGAGCTAGGTTGCTTCCTTCATTTATTCTACAAATATTTACTGTGTAGTTACAATGTACCATGACCTTTCATTAGTCCATCTCAACCAAATCAAGGTACAAGTAGATTACTTTATTCAAGAATTGATTTAACACCTACTATGTGACGATCACTATTCCAAGTGCAGCCTCAAGACCCTTAGTTCTAATGTGAGAGTAAGTGTGTGTGTTTGGGGCAGGGGAGGAGTGAGTAACCGAAAGTGTTACTCCTAGATCTTCCACAGTTAAATAAAAGGTATGCAGCTGCTCTAGCCTAAGAAAGTCCTGTTATATAATCTTTCAAAATTCATATGATTGAAGAAGTGGCATGTCCCTCTAGTCACCTGAAGAAACAGCTAATGTTAGAAACAGATACTCCAGTAATAATTCTCGTTTCCTTGTCACTGATATAAAGTACATAAAAGATAGAGTGCAGGTTGTGGTTGATGAAATCTAGTGCAATTAGCAGGTCAATTTGAAGATCAAATGATAACTATGATCTTAATTTTCATAAAACTCTTAATTTTCATAAAATAGTGTTTCATAAAACACTGTTTTAAAAGTACTTAGAACACTCATACAAACATACACAAAAAAACAGAAGGCAAGTATAATAATTTCATAATAAATGCCATACACTGTCCAACTTGCTTTGATGACACAATTTTGTCAAAATAAATCATAACTAGAAATTATATTCTCAGTCTACAAGACCCAGAAACAAAAGAGCCCAGGCTTTGTGCAGCGAGCACCTTGAATATAAAAGGTTAAAGAGGAGGCTGTCCAACACACTAACTTCCTTTTCTTGGTTCCAAACCTTCCCTGGTCTTATGATGATACCATAACTTCAGAGTATATGCAGCAAGGTAGGGTGTTTGAGTTTGGAAAGGGTCAAAGGAATAGCAACTAATATCTATAAAAGAGTATATTGCTGAGCTATAGTTTTGCTCAGTTCCTCCTACAATAAAATCAGTGCATGAAACATTATTTAACAGCAGAATGTGATAATTATGTGGATGGGACCAAGGAAAAGCACTGGGAGTTCAATATTATTTAATAGAATTCAGAGTTAACTTAATAACATAATTCTATTAATAGGGGCATCAACTAGTTCACAGAATGATTCTTTGTCATAGTATTTATGATGATGATATTTTACCTTCTTGGATAGAAATTTCCCAGTGCACATTAGTATATGTCCTCATTTCTTCAAAATAAATTTTCTAATCTACAAAGACATTCCCTGTTCCACTACTTCTTTAAAATGTGTTTTCATGGCCCAATTACTTTCAATAGTAAGCTAGTCCTCAAGATTGAACTCAAGAACTTAACAGGATCTCAAGGCTGTTGTGATAGAGAATGTTTCCCTTGAACTCCCAACAATGATTTCTTCAGGGACAGCTACCCAAATACCTCTGAATAGTAATCCAAAATCCTTGTGAAATAATTTTGTGCAAGAACTACAAACTTAGGTAATGAAATGAAAGATGCCTAGATTGTACAAGTTTGAAATAAATTACAGCAGTCCTGGCTTTGCACAATTCTTATATTCATGAACTTGAGATACCATGATTTATTTAGTTAAATAATACAAGTCCCCTAAAATGACAGTTCAAATTTCAGTACCATAATATATTCATTGAGTCATTGCATAGAGTGTAAACTTCACTGCCATCTGTTCAGTTGTCCACAAATCACTATCTAAATAACAGATGTGCATCATGATTAGTGACCAATCCTGTCACTTCTTTCAAAGACTGTTGGGAATGGTCACTGCACATCTGCTATTCCCCTCACGCACAGACAGCAAAGCATATGCTGTGCTACCTCCTGTTTCCCAGTGATAAACCACTGTGACATTTTACAATGGATAATCAAAAGAGGAAACTGGGCAATAAAAGTGAAAGTGCAAAGAAATGAAAAGTGATAATGCTGAAAGTGAAATTCGAATAGAACATACATGACATCACAGAAGAAAGAGCTGACTGTGGGAATGTCAACACTACTGCTATTCAAGAGACTAAATATGCAGCCAGGGAAACTTAGAAATGTGAACTTATTGGCATAAATTAGGACACAGAGGAGGTGTGACACAAAGAATAAAGATGTCCCATAAAATGTGACTCTGGTGCTGGGCGATGTGGCTCAGTTAGGTGAGGATCATCCCATGCACCGACAGGTCACTGGTTGATTCTTCATCAGAGCACATACCCAGGTTGTGCTCAAGATAAGTAGTCAGGTGCGTGTGGGAGGCAGCCAATCAATGTTTCTCTTTTTCTCTCTCTCCATCTTCCGTCCTCTCTCTCCAAAATCAATTTTCTTAAAAAAAATTAAGTGGCTCTGGCAAAAACAAACAAACAAAAAAAACCCCATAAAACAAAAACCTTCACATGAAAGGAACTCTTAGAGATCATTCATGACACTGAAAATGCAAAGGGTAAAATACTGGAAGCTGATCTGAACTTAGAAGAAGTATGACAATTCACCAAGCATAAAGATGATGCTTGCTCTGTATTCAAAGTTATATGACAAGCATTGTTTAAACCAATCTTGATGAAATGCTTTCATTTTCAATGTTTGTAATGTTTTAATTTACCATGTACTAAATATTGGTTTTAGAATTGTTTCATTTCCTAATACAGTCACTACTGAGAGTTTAAGAAAGTTTTTTTCAGCTACATTTGGCATACGCTATTATATTAGCTTTAGGTGTACAGTAAGAGAGTTTTTAATGTTTTAACAAAAAATTTAGGGATCATGGAGCAATAGTAATTTCTCATGCTCATTATTAAATTGCTTTACAGAGTTTTGCCTTACGTGGTCATGCTTATAGTCTCCCAGGTCTGTGTAAAGCAAAGACTCCTTGTAAACAACAAAAGTTCAGTGAAGGGAAAGGTAAGCCTAGATACACCTATCTCAAAGAATTTCAAAATGTTAGCCAGTTCTTGAGGTGGAGTTGAACCTTAATCTTGCAGGAACAAGGTCTTGATAAGCAGTGCTTGAAATCATTTATTAAACATCTCAGTGATGGAAAGTACCTGTTATATTATCAAAGAATGAGGAAGAAGAACCATGAAAACCAACCAGAAACTGCCAGTGGAATGGAAACTGTGAGTCAGAACAAAACAAAGTACCTGAAATGCAGCACTGCCAGAGATTTGTTACTTTGGTTAAAGCTCAGTGTTAGATTCCAGTCATCTGTGAGCTGCTTGCTAAGTATAAGACTCAACTTACAAATTGGTAAGTTAAAACTAAAGGCAAAGGTATTTAGGGACACTTCCCTGTAGGATACCTTTATCTCTGAAAGATGGTCTAGGTCTCACCGTATGTGAGAGCTCTTGGCTTGGCTTTAGGAGTTCAGAAGTCTTCTCAGGCTTTGTCCTCGGGAGGATCAATGGCCTCCTGAGATCAATTCAAGATAATGCTCTGGGATAAGGAAACTCTTCCTCCTCAAAGTGAAAAAACAAGCTGCTGCCTTTATTAATGTTTGACCTATGGAAGTTTCAGGTTTTGTCTTAAACCACCAAAAGACCGACATGCAGAGCTAGAAAAACCACTGAGAGAAATCCCCTGTGGTCAAATACAGACCTTAAAGGGTCATTGAAGAAGTTAAGGAGTTACTATTTATAGTTTAAGAGTTATAAGATACCACACTCTAAAAAGTATATAACCCAAGTTTAGGTCAATATGGCAGATAGGTAAACACAGTACTTGCATCCTCCCACAACTACATAAAAACCACAACTAACCTACAGAACAATCGTGACTGAGAACTGCCTGAAATCTAGCTGAATGGAAGTCCTACAACTAAGGATATGAAAGAAAAAGCCACATGGAGACTGGCAGAAGGGGTAGAGAGGAAAAACAGGCTGATCCATAACACATGGTGGATAAAAACTGGAAGGGATCTCTCCACTGTGGAGGTCCTTCCTGAGGAGGGAGGTGGCCCAGCCCCACCAGGTCCCCCAGTCCAGGATTCCAGCACCAGGAAAAAAGTCCCCAAAACTTCTGACTGTAAAAAACAGTGGGGCCGAAACTGGTTTGGCTCAATGGATAGAGCATCAGCCTGCGGACTGAAAGGTCCCAGGTTCGATTCCAGTCAAGGGCATGTACCTGGGTTGCGGGCACATCCCCAGTAGGAGATGTGCAGGAGGCAGCTGATCGATGTTTCTCTCTCATCGATATTTCTAACTCTCTATCTCTCTCCCTTCCTCTCTGTAAAAAAATCAATAAAATATATTAAAAAAAAAAAAACAAAAAAAAAACAGTGGGAATTGTGGCTGAGGGAGACAAAGAGCTCCTGAAGTCCCTCCCAGGCAATTCCTTGGAAAAGGCCCAAACAAGGACTTCTTGGACTCATTGGCTCTGAACTCTAGCCTCGGGGCTGAAACTTCAAAGATGTGTCAGGGACATACCTGGAGAAGCTGAAGTGTCTGCCTTTAGGGGCAGGGCTGGAGAGTCAGCTTTTCCCCAGACCTAAGTGCTGGCAGCAGCCCTTGTTCCTTTGCTGAGACTTCTCCCCAGAGAGCCAGCAGGTGAGCCCCCATATCTGTGTCTCCATCAACCTAGCTCACACTGTTAGCCCCTTCCTAGTTATTCCCTGAGACTCAGTCCCATCCAACTTGCAGGCTCATCCAAGTCCTTTCCAGTGGCTTTTTCATACAAACAGCCTGTCTAGACTCATGCTCCAAATTTTCCTAAAACCTCTCAAATCTTCACAAGCCCAAAACAAGCAGCATCTGGCCTCAGTGTGCCTCGTGCCTCTTACTAAGTGGCCCCAGGTGCAGCACTAGTGGTAGCCAGCCTTGACACCTCCAAGCCCAGCACAAGTAACAGCCATCTGCAGATTGCTTTGTACCTCATGCCAGATGGCCTTGGGCAAGGTACAGGCAAAAGGTAATCTTGGGCCTGCACCTACTAGACCTAGCATATTTGGTGGCTAGCTTCAGAAGCATCACCCAACCACTTCTACCAGAGAGACACTCATCAGGCACCAGAGCTCTGATGAAGTGAGTCTTGCTCTGTGGAGTTGGGCCCTGCATAGCAGATCCTGTGCTGTGGTTGCTGCCAGTCCTTACAGCTGATTGTCCTGGGAGTAAAACCCTCCCAATGACATGACAACAATAATCAAGGCTCAACTATAACAGAAGGGTGCACACAGCCCACAAGGGGGCACGCCTGGAGAGCCTAGCTTGGGTGACAGGGAATGCTGCACCACTAGGCCCTACTATAGAGGGCTACTCTACCAAGACTGGTAGACATAGCCACTCTACCTAATACATAGAAACAAATATAGGGAGGCTACCAAAATGAGGAGAGAAGGAAACATGTCCCAAACTAAAGAATAGAACAAAACTCCAGAAAAGCACTAAATAAAACAGACAAGCAATCTACCAGCTGCAGAGTTCAAAACACTGGTTATGAGGATGCTCAAATATTTCAGTGAGAACTTCAACAAAGAGATAGGAAACATAATGGAGATAGACAACACAAAGAACCAGTCAGAAATGAAGAATGCAATAACTGAAAGGAAGAATACATTACAGAGAATTAACAGTAGAGTAGATGAAGCAGAGAATCAAATCAGGGATTTGAAAGATAAGGAAGCAAAAAACATCCAATCAGAATAGCAAAGAGAAAAATGAATCCTACCCCTCCTCCGCCCCCCCACCCCCCCCAAAAAAAGTCAGGACAGTGTAAGGATCCTCTGGGACTTCAGCTTAAATTCCTTGATTCAGCTTATCAATATTCCCAACATGAGGGTACAGAAGGAGAAGAGAGAAAGCAAGAAATTGAAAACATATTTGAAAAAATAATGATGAAAACTTCCTTGACCTGGTAAAGGAAATAGACATACAAGTCCAAGGTGGATAGTGCTTTACAATGAGCCCATCACATAGCACAAGGACTCCACAAATGTTTAGGGGATATTTTTATACACACCTTCAAATCTGAGTCCAGGCTGAGTGAATCAAATATATTATGTGCCTTACACACACACACACACACACACACACACACACACAAACACACACTCACACTCACACTCACACCACAGTTATTTGTTCTAAGATGAGCCTAAATAAAATATTGTCACCAAAATATTTAGGTTCATAAGTATATTCCTTAAAACATGACCAGTAGAATAAATATAAAAAAGAATATTCACCTCACTAAAATGAAAATTAAAACAGGATGTTTTTTCATCCATCAAATCAGCAAAGATTTTAGAATTATAAAAATGTCAGGACTGGATGGAGAAAGTCAGGTATTCTCATCTGTAGTAGTAATTGATGCAATGTTTCTAGAAAACACTTGGGAGTACGTATCAAAAGCCTTAAAATATCTCTGCCATTTACAGTTTTACATATCCTTAGCAGCCTTCCTTCCCTAGTATAAAAAAAAAAAGAAAAACTGGAAACATCCTTAATATTAATCAAGATGAGAATTGAATAAATTACATGCATCTGTGAAAATAGAGCAGCGGCAGCTATAACAAGATTTCTGAAAACATAGGTGGGGGAATCATTATGTACAAGTATATAAGCTATACGACCCCATTTTGGTTTTTCTTTTTTTAAGAAAGGTAACAAAAATATATAGAAAAAAGACAGAAAAGAAAGCAGAAAATTCGCTACACTAGACCAAGAGTTTATTTCTAGGTTATGGGATTCTAGATTATTTTTGTTTATTCTCTATAACTTCATATATATATATATATATATATATATATATATATATATATATATGCATGCCTAAGCGACCGGCTGACCAGCCGACCATTTGACCAGACAGTAGCTATGACGCACACTGACAACCAGGGGGCACACTAAATGCAGGAGCAGAAACCACAGGCATGGAAACATGGAACAAACTGATGAATCTCAGAGGGAAGGGAGGAGGGGGGGAGGGCAGGAAGAAATTAACCAAAGATCTTATATGCATACTAGAGGCCTGGTGCACGGATTTGTGCACTGGTGGGGTCCCTCTGCCTGGCCTGCGGGAATCGAGCTGAAACAGACTCTCTGACATCCCCCAAAGGGTCCCAGATTGCAAGAGGCTGCAGGCCAGGCCAAGGCTCCCCACCGGTGCACAAATCTGTGCACTGGGCCTCTAGTATTGTATAAGGTATTCTAAAGTGATATGTATTACATTTTTAGTCAGAAAACAAATTTATAAATCTTATTTTGTCAAAACATTGCTGACAGCAACACTCATTCCTGGTTCAGTCCTCTGAAAATAATGTTACTAATGAGAATGCCATGACCAACGAACTGAAGTCAATCCAAATGCAACAAATCACACCCTGAAATGACATTATGTTCTTAAAGAAAGACAAGTCCCTACCTTAATTATATGACAAAGGTCTTAATGCTGGGGTTTGCCACCAGGGTTCAAGGCCTTCCCTAATATCAGGGACAACTGATGAGGTCTTGATGCTATACCAGTCTTTTGCTTGATATAAAAGGCCTTTTGAAATTGTATGAAAATTTCCACAGGAATTCTAGACACCGTTTTGAAAGTGAGAGTTGTGACATGTCTTGACAGTTGTCACTGTTAGCCTTTTACTTCCCCTTTTTTTGCCTTTGAAATCACAAACCATTTGCAGAGTGCCATCCATTGAGGAGGGCCCTTAAAATATACCCAGTCAACCCCCTCTCCATTTTTATATAATCATTTTAGATATACATTCCTTAAACTTCCAAGTAAAAGTAAAATTCATGAAATTTACAATAGGCAATCCACTACAATATTTTACTAGTTTACACTGTTTTAAAGTTTGCAGAATGAAATAAATACAAATAATTATCATTATTCCTCGCCTTGCATAAATGTTCACTGGCCTTTAATGACTATTTCAGTGGACTATTGGAAGACAAGGAATATTATCTTACAGATTTAAAGTTTAAAAGTTTAGAATGTCACCTCAAAACTTCACTAATTTAGTAAATTTCCTTTACCAAACTGGTGTGGAAATCAAACTGGTGTGGAAATACAGTTGACCCTGAATAACACAGGGGTTAGGAGAGCTGATGCCTGCACATCGTGCAGTCAAAAATTCACATATGGTCCAGCTGGCATGGTTCAGTGGTTGACCATGAACCTATAAACCAGTAGATCATGGTTCAATTCCCAGTTAGGGCACATAGCCAGGTTGTGGGCTGTGGGCTTGATCCCCAGTGTAGGGTGTGCAGGAGGAAGCCAATCAATGACTCTCTCTCATCACTGATGTTTCTGTCTCTCTCTCTCCTTCTCCCTTCCTCTCTGAAATCAATAAAAATATATATATTTTTAAAATCCACATATGACTTTAAACTCCCCAAAAACTTAACTACTAATACCCTACTGTTGACCAGAAGAATCCTTACAGATAAAATTAACAGTTGATTAACACATATTTTGTATGTTATATGTATCAAATACTGTATTCTTATAATGAAGTAACTTAGAGAATAGAAAATGTTATTAAGAAAATCATAAGGAAGAGAAAATACATGTACAGTAGTATTTCCTTAAAAAAATCCAAATATAAGTAGACCCACATAATCTAACCCCATGTTGTTTGAGGGTCAACTGTACCTTGTTGAGCATAATCATCAACCAGGATGCCACCTTTCTACTTAGCAGTGACAATTCTACATTGTTCATGCTACATCTGATGCCGCACCAAGATCTTTCCTGAGGAGTTTAGACACATGGCTATTCCAGCAAAACATGATCAAAGAACACACCCTCCTGGGGCTACTTCCTTAGGGGCTGCAGAATTGCACAGTAAGGATGACAACATGGTTCAAACTGGGCTTTTCCAAAGATGCACACATGTATACAGAGAAGTTCAAACTGGGAAAATGAAGAGAGGGAAGTCTTAATGCAAAATCCTATCTTAACCCTACCAGACCACTGTACCGATTTTTCGGTAATTTCCACACAAAGGTAGAATATTGGCGCTAGATGAAAGGTAGATGAAAGGTAGACCTATTTTCTACAATGTCTCCAAGTTCCATCTTATTCTAACCACTTGTTTGCATGTAACTAACATTTTTCTATATCATGTTGGTTTTTTCTCTTTAATGCTCAGGAGCCCATGTATAGGGGACAGTTAGGTTCAGGGCCTCAGGTCTGGTAGGATTAACACTGTAATGTAAGCTGTGACCATCTCCTCACCAATAATGTGTGTGTAAATGCTCTGTAAACATTAAAACCAGCATGAGTTTTAGGTATGTTATTATTAGGATTCCCACTATTCATTCTTTAAGAAAAAAAAAAACTTCTTAGGAACTGCAGCAAATTATGAGGGACAATATATACTTCAAGGAGAATATTAAGACTGTATATTCTTATTTATAACATTATCACACTTCCTAAGATAATTTAAATATAATATTTCACCAATATTGCCTCCTAGAAGTGACAATTTCATCACTAAAACATAAATGAAAATAGAAACAAGTACTTACTCACAATACCAAACTGTCCCCAGAATAGAAGTACAGCCAACATTGGGAAAATAACAATAAGGATATTTTCATTTGGAGAAAACCATGAAACTGGGGGAAAAGAAAACAGAAATCATGATTAATATTTACTATCACAACTTAAGTCAAGCTAATTGATAGTCAAAAAACTAATTGCTTAAGTGTTTTCCACCACATTTCCCCTAAGCTGTGATTTATGGAAGGAGGTAGTATACCCCAACTGAGAACAGGGCTCCACAGCCCCACTGCCTGAGTGTGAAACCCAATTCTAACTTACAATCTGTGTGACCTTGGACAGTCTAACAACTCTCTGTTCCTCAGTTGCTACACAAGTACAACAATTAATGACACCTTGAACAACTATTGTTAATTATTAACAAAGTTAAGATATGAAAAGAGCTAAAAACAAAGCTTGACCCCTCAAAGGGCTCAGTGAACATTAACTAGTTATTATGTCCTCCTACAGTGATTGCCTGTATGTGTAATGTACCAAGAATTTACCTTAAAGCAAGAGTTGTCTTCCTGTAAAGATTGACTCAGGGGACAGAAGTGAGGAAGTAGTACAACTGAGTACCCTACTGTTGGTCTTACTATTACCTAAGAGTAAGACAGATGTGAGCCTAAGCTCTTCTGAAACTTATTCTGGAACAGAGGATGAATTCGTAAATAATTAGTCTTAAAATGACTGCTGACAAAAAGTAACATGAGGAGCTTTAGGTAGTAAGGAAGCTTCTATCAAGTGAAACATGTGTTATCCAAACAGTGAAAATGCAGCTACCCATCCTATAGAAAGGATATTGTGATATTAAGACTTCTAATGAAATTTGCTGAGAACTTTTAAAAATTACGTTTAATTGCATCTGATCAATGCTTAAGGCTATATTTTTATTGATGAAATTTCTCCTGTAACACTGAAGCCAGATATGTGCACTGAAAGCATTTCAGAGTTGGCCTAGACTGGAGAACTTGCTGGGTGAGGAAAACTTCTGAATAGTTCACAAGGCAAGCACTGGCGTTGCTCTGAAATGATCCTTTTCAAATCCTCCACTGCATTCCTGTGTGAGGAATCTTATGGGCTTTCACACCACAATGCTACTCACACATTTCTTGTGTTAAGCTTATAATGCTAAACTCTGGTAAAGGTTCATAATCATCCCCAGAATATAACAACACTATCAATTCTTATCTTCGAGATAGTAGCTTTCCAGATTCCAACATTTTGCCTGTACATGGCAGGGACTCAGTAGGTTTACTATTGATGGTTGAAATAGTCATAGGACAGTTTAGTGAGTGAATAGAAGACAGGCTTTTGTGATGCTCCCACGGTTGCAGATCCACCAAGAGACTGATGTTTTCAGGTACCCTGAATCAATACCACTTTAATTTCCAACTGAATTACTGAATCTCTTTCTATACCAAAGAAAGCCCATTTCCATTCAGCCTAAAATCCTACAGGAAAAACCTTTCTGAGTTATGCTTAGGTTTCCACATGCCTGAAGGATCTGGTAAAAACTCCATGATTTAATGACTATTAGTCAACTTCTTTTCCTCTACCACTTTATTATTTTGTTTTGAGTTGGAAACATTAACTTATCAAATCCTTACAATTATTATGTGATGAATTATGAACCCCTCCTTACCACTGAGAAAACTGAGGCTGAATTAAGGATTTTAAGTGTGCATGTCCCAAACTGACTCTTGATACCCCTCTACCCACCCCCACCATACCTCCCCCTCTTGGTTTTTGCCATCTCAGTAGTGGTAACTCCATTTCTCCAGTTGTTCAGGCCAAATATCATGGAGTCATCCTTGACTACTTGGTTTCTCTCACACCCAACATCTGGTTCCACAGTCAATTCTCTGGGCTCTACCTTCAAAATACAGTCAGTATCTGATCTTTTGTTCAAGATCAGCTGACAATGAAATGTTCTTTCACTGGCCTCTCTCCCTCTACAAGGAAACAATCTTCAACCACCTTAGGATCTATTATTGAAAATAAGAGGAATAGTTGACCCTGGTCTGGCCACTCATTTTGCACTTATTACACAAACATTTATTGAAAGCCCACCATGGCTAGGATACTCTTCTGGGTATTTGAGGTCCAGCAGTGAACAAGGCAGATAGGCCGATGAGCTTGAGGAATGGGAATGGGTGATGAACAGACCCTTGTGTGTAGTAAGGAAAGGCCTCTGGGGAGAGGCACTGGATCCAAGCCTTGGATGAGAAGGAGCCTGGTATGAGAAGACAGAGAAGAAGAGACTCCAAAGGAAGAGCAATCAATTGTGGCTAGAATTTAGTGATACAAAATGAGTGATGAGAGATGGGAAGAGTTTGCTGGGGCAAGCTCATGTTAGGTCTTAAGAGCATGTTAAGAGAGTTTGTATTTTACTCTAAGAGCAATGACAAGTGATTGGAAAGGCTCAAGAAGGGAAAAAAAATGACCTGATTTATTAAAGATCTTCTTTGGCAGCCATGTGGGCATTGATAGGTCCCCGAGAAGCGGGACCTATCAGAAAATTACTGTAGCCATCGCGTAGAGGCAGGAGCTAGGACATGGCCCACAAATGCAGTTCTGACTCAGTCTTACTCACCACATTTTTTTTTCTTTATTGATTAAGGTATTACATATGTGTCCTTATCTCCCCATTAACCCCCCACCCCCACCCCACTCATGCCCTCACCCCCCTGGTTGATAAACAGGGAATCATTCCAAAGGAAGATGACTGGAATGGGGAATTCTGAAAACAAGAGCAAGAGTTGAAAGAACTGGGTATTCTTACCTTAGAGAAGAATAAACTTGGGAGAGAAACACTATAGCCCTCCTATTAAGTGAGACCTTGCAGGGTTGCAAACTTTAGCTTGACGTACAGAACTGGAACAGCCTGATAAGAGACTTTTAGGAAGTAATAGTCTCATCATGCCAAGCATGTAGGTAAAAGGTTTGAATGACCAATTACCTGGGGTGTGATTGAAGCAATTCCTGAATTAGATGGCAAAATAGCCTAGATGACTCCAAGCCTCTGTGCAGAAATAAGTGTGAGAGATATTTCAATGACAGAAGGGGGTGGGATTATAGAACACAAAAAATATGGTCTAAGTCATTCTTAAATGAAGCCTATCAGAATCACCAAGGGTTTATTACTCTCAAGTCTCAGATTCCACCCCAAGATTTTAATATATTCCCCATGGTAAGTGTATGTGTATGCTTGTGTGTTTGGGGGGAGGGGGAGTGGGTGGGCGGTGTTGCCTATGATTCTCTCAGTTTAAAATCACTGCTACAAATCTCTGCTGTAATTCACATGAATGTGTTACTGTTTCTAATTTGTTAGGGTTAGAAGAGTTGGAGGATCATTGAATCGGATGTTCAAAAACCAAATGAGGTTGAGAAAACCAACGTTTTCTATAAAACCACTTATATTCCCATTAAGCTATTGAGTTGGTATGGTAATACTGTCAGATGACAATTACTCTTGTTCCCCAATGGGAGAAGAAGGCAAGATAGTTCTGTAAGGTTCCCTTGAGCTTTAAATTTCAATGGCACTAAAAAGAATAAATAAAGCTTAAAAAGGACTAAGAACAATATCAATTAGTATTCCACCTCAGGATTAAGAAAAATAAACCAAGGGCATCTACGCTGTCATTCCACTCACTGTATGGCTGACAACTGTGCCCAATACTCTCTCAAAATTCCTGGTCAGGTAGAGTGGCTCCCTGGAATATAAACTCCAGTGAAAAGGCAAAGAAATGTTATTAAGAGATCGATTAAATTTTGTTGCCAAGCTGAAGTATTATAAAAAACCCACCACTTCATTTCTCTTACCACTCTGTGCAAAATGGGATAACCAAAAAAAGTAAATAGATCACTCCAATAAATTTAGTGGGCCTCTCTTTCAAATATATACAGGCATATCTTACTTTATTGTGCTTTGCTTATTATGCTTCATTGATGTTTACTAATTGAAGGCCAAACCTTCCATCAGCAAAAAGATTACAGTTTGTGCCCTGACCAGTTTGGTTCAGTGGCTAGAGCGTCAGCCTGTGGACTGAAGAGTCCCAGGTTCGATTCCTGTCAAGGGCATGTACCTTGTTTGTGGGCACATCCCCAGTAGGGGGTGTGCAGGAGGCAGCTGATGGATGTTTCGCTCTCTTCGATGTTTCTAACTCTCTATCCCTCTCCCTTCCTCTCTGTAAAAAATCAAAAAAATATATTATAAAAAAAAAGATTACAGCTTGCTCTATTGCATTAGTCATTTTGTTGTGGTGGTCTAGAACCGAACTTGCAGCATATCTGAGGTACGCCTTTACATGGTAAACCTTCACAAACACAGAGAGCATCAGTTTCAACAAAATGTCACATTAAAAGTTACACTAAAATTCAAGCCAAATTTTAACTTGATGTTTTAGGATTGTGATGGGTTTTTGAGACACTGAATTGGCTATAGCCACAGTTATTTAATCAAACCCAGAACCCCTGCAATCAGCCTTTTATAATTTCTTTCCCTTGGAGATAAGGAGGGACTGTGAATAGGATGGATTTCATCCCCAGGATTGTTGTGTCACATGACCAAAGGGATTTTGCTTGGTGTGATTAAGGTCCTCCATCAGTTGACTTTAAGAAAAAGAGATTGTCCTTGGAGAGGGCTGACCTAGTCAAGTGACCCCTGAAGAGGATCTGTGCTCTTCCTGGCATAAGAAATCCAATATGTCAGAAGGGTTCAATGAGAGGATGGTGTTCCTTTGCTGGCTTGAAGTGTGGAAGAGGCTGTATGACAAGGAATGAGAAACCTATAGGATCTGAGAAAAGCCCACAGCAGACATCCAGCATAGAAACAGGGACCTCAGTCCTACAACCACCAGGAACTAAATTCTGCTACAATCATGTGAGCTTGGAACAGGATTCATATGAGAATACAGCCTGGATAACGCCTTTCTTTTAGACCCCAGCCACACCCTGACCAGAACTGTGACCTACAAATCTGTGAGCTAATAAACGGGAGCTGTTTTAAGCTGGTGCATTTGTGGTTATTTGTTATACAGCACTAGAAAACTAATATAAGGATCTTGCAATGCCTTCATGTCTACATTATGAACATAATGTATATCATGTTGACAATGATGGAAGCGGAAACTCTGCCTTAAAAACAAAACAAAACACTGAAGCTTATTTGTAAATATGTAAAATTTTAAGCTTCCAAGTTTTTGTATCATTAATAGTATAAATATAAACATTATTAACAGATTGTATAACTATTATTTACATTTAGTATTGTACAAGGTGTTTTAACAGAAACTATACACCATGGGGATAAAAAGCAATACTGGGTTTTGAAGACAGATCTAGGTTAATATTCTAGCTACGACTCTGACTTTAAACAAGTACCCTAAATCTCTCTGCTGTTAAACGGTAAGTCCTATATCCATCTTTCAGAGTTCCTGGGATCATAGGACACAATATAAAATATCTGGTATATGCTCAAATAAATGTTATGTCATTGTACTGTTCTTTTTTTTTTAATATACATTTTATTGATTTTTTTTTTTTTTTTACAGAGAGGAAGGGAGAGGGATAGAGAGTTAGAAACATTGATGGGGTTCTCGCTTCGGCAGCACATATACTAAAATTGGAACGATATAGAGAAGATTAGCATGGCCCCTGCACAAGGATGACACACAAATTCGTGAAGCGTTCCATATTTAAAAAAAAAAAAAGAAAGAAAGAAAAGAAACATTGATGGGGATGTGCCCACAACCAAGGTACATGCCCTTGACCGGAATTGAACCTGGGAGCCTTCAGTCCACAGGCCAACGCTCTATCCGCTGAGCCAAAGCGGTTAGGGCTGTACTGTTCTTATTTGTGCTGTAATTGCATCACTGAAATCAGGGATCATGTCTTAGTCACGATTAAATGACTAAATTCAAAGGGCCTAGTACAGTGCCTGTCACAAAATAGGCATGCAATAAATCTTTTTTAAGGGAGAGATTAACATATCTCAAAACAATCCTGTGATTAAGATAGTATTCCCACTTTACAGATAAAAACTGAGGGCCAGATCGTCTGAATTTCTTACCTAAATTTTCTCAAAATAGAAAAAGGTACAACATGATCTCACTCACAGGTGGAATGTAATGAACAAAATAAACTGGTGAACAAAATAGATCCAGATACATAGAAGAATGGAACAGACTGTCCAATCTCAGATGGAAGGCAGGGGTGGGTGGAAAGAGATCAACCAAAGAAATTGTATGGATATATGCATAACCCATGGGCACAGGCAATAGTGTGGTGAAGGACTGGCGCAAAGGGCCAGGGTGGGGTAGAAGGGGTCAATGGGGAAAAAAGAGGACATATGTAATACTTTCAAGAGTAAAGATTTCTTTAAAAAAATAAAATAAAATAAGAAAATGGTGAAGTACAGAAAAAAGCTTTCTAAATTCAAAGTTCTGTGCCCTCTCCATGGTACTATAGTCTACACAGCCAAAACTATATTTCAATTATATTTTCACATATTTAGTCCTTGTGCTCCCCAAAAGGGAACAAAGATTGGCCACCATTAATCCACATTCTACTAAGTGGAATTCTCTACTAAGCAATTTCAATTCTCCTTTATGCCTATATTAAAAAAAAAAAAAAAGCACAACAGTAAAAATGGCTTCCACTGCCTAAATCCCCAGGGTTCACAAGATGGGTAAGTAAATTTATCAAAATAAATTTGCAAGAACCTGTTTCAATTAACCTTTTTGGGAGAGGAGTTCCTTTTTTTTCTTTTTCCTTAAAAAAAATAGTGCAAACAGTGACAACACCAGATGCTGACAATGATGTGGGGGAACTAAATCACTCATATGTTGCTGATGGGAATGTACAATGGAACAACCACTCTGTAATACAGTTTGGCAGTTTTTTCAAAAACTAAGCCTATACATACATATGACCCAGTAGTTGTACTTCTATGCATTTATCCAGAGAAATGCAGATTATGTGCACATAAAAACTTGTACATGATTGTTTATAGCAATAGCCCAAAACAATTGAAAACAACCAAGATATCCTATAGTAGGCAGATGGTTAAACAAGGTGTGATATACCCATAGCATTATGCCTGAGAGAGAGAGGTATTGCTATATGATGCTATGCATTAATAGATCTCAAAGGCATTGTGCTGAGTGAAGAAAAAAAGAAAGCCAGTCTGAAAAGGTTACATACTTTCATATAACATTTTTGAAATGACAAAGGTATTGATATGGAGCACAAATTGTGCTTGCCAGGTTAGGGACAGTAACAGGGCTGGTGACTATAAAGGAGCTGCATGACGGAGATATTCATGTTAATGAAATATTGTACATTCTGATTGTGGTGGTCATTACAGAAATGTACACATGTGATAAAAAGAACAAGAAATATATACACATTGTACCATTGTGAACTGGGTGGTTTTGGCATTTAACTTCTGTTACATAAAATGTAACCACTGGGGGAAGCTGGGTAAGAGTACACAGCACCTCTCTGATCTATCTTTGAAACTTCATGTGATTCCATAACTATTTCAAAAAATAAAGATGGGTGCACAGCCAAATGTCTGAGACCTCAGGTAGAATCTTCTACATTCTCTACAACAAAACACCACCCTCGCATTTTAATAGCCCCAACAGTAAGCATAGTTCTTATTTGTTTAGGGGACTTGGAATACAAAGATGAAACAATCACACAGAAAATCACAAACTCTGTCTTTATCCCAGAGATTGGTATTCCTTTCCCATCCATCTTCATCCCATTTCATGGCCTTTAAGTCTCGAGTTTACAATTCTCCTCTCAGTGACCTACACTCTACTCCAAAATCACCCTCCCCCACAGTGAGTTAATGAGATTTTCAATGGAGGAGAGATTTTTGAGCAGAAAAGCCTTCCAAATTCTGCTCTTAGCCATCTCTTGCCCATGCTGCACCACACAGACACCCCTCTCATGACACCCCAGGTTCTACACCTCAGAACCTCACTTCATAAAATAAACATCCTAGGAACACAACTAACATTTGCAAAGTACTTTGGTTTACAAAGGACTGGTACACAAGGGATCTCATGATGCTTGTTAGACTGTAGAATACATAAAGCAGGAATCTATTTTCATCCCCATTTTTTTTTTTATTTTTTAATATATTTTTACTGATTTCAGAGAGGAAGGGAGAGGAAGAGAGAGATAGAAACATCAATGATGAAAGAGTATCATTGATCTCATTGATCGGCTGCCTCCTGCACGCCTCCTACTGGGGATCGAGCCGGCAACCCGAGCATGTGCCCTTGACAGGAATCGAACCTGGGACCTTCCAGTCCATAGTCCAATGGTCTCTCCACTGAGCAAAACCAGCTAGGGCTTCACCCTCATTTTAGAGATGAGGTAACTTGGACCCAGTGAAGTAACTCCTCAATTTCAATAGAGACCAATAGTTACGTTGCAGAATAGGGGATGTAATCAAATCTCCTGATTCCTAATCCTAAGCAATGTCAAAATATTCCATCAGAATAAACATCCCATTTCCAATCTGGTAATAGACATTTCATAACAGGAAATTCTAGAAGAATAAAAGGCAAATAGTTGGTTCAACTGAATGGTCTGATCCCATCTAAACCAGAGGTTCTCAAAGGCTTGTCTAATCCTGAGAGCAGTAATATGTCTAGTGGTTCTAAATAGAGCTTTCAAAATAGAAAGTCAGTATGCACCTGTATGTGGTTAAAGTAATCAGCTGGCATGGCAAGGACTAGAAAGAAAGCAGATTGTTTACTTCAGCTAGCTGTACTGCTTTATGCAACTCACCAGCCCAAGTCTGTGAAGAAAGGGCACAATCATGGTGCTATAACCAAGGCTGAATTCAAATTAATTCTATTGGATCCCTAGCCCTCCCACATCTTGGCCAAGAAAAAGAACACCATAGCAAGGCTGAGCACAGGAAAGCTCAAGAAAACATCATTGTAACCTCATTTTTAATCTCTCAATTCTCCTTCTAATCTATTCTTTCCAGCTGGAGCATGGCTGGGACTTTTCAGCCCTTGACCAAAGTGCAGGTAATAAGAAATAAAAGTACATAATTGGAAAGATCATGGAAAATTAATCACATGAAAGACAGTACTTTTGAGAGCAGCAAACAAAAAATGCATATTAAATGATGCTAGGACCCCCTCAGCCCAACAGAAAAGTTTTCAGGCCAAAAGTTTGAGAACCTGACAATACACAAACAACAAACAGCAAAGGAGTTTTATTATGAAAAGTAGAAGAACAAGTAAAACTCATGATCTTAAAGCTGCTGAACATTACGTAATCATTTATTAGTCATAACCTACTTTTTGATTCAAAGGAGTTCCTCTCCCCATTGTGCCCCATTTCTAATAGGATCAGGTTACTGCAGGACAAATAAAAGGAAAGATTATAAAATTCTTACCAACACGATATTTTAGTTCTACGATGGTTTCGCCTTCTCTAGTTAATTCTGTCACTTCGCAAGTATAGTTTCCTGGGACAGCATCGCTCTTGTCCATCTTCAAAGAGGCAATGCCACTTAGAAGTGCTTCTGGAACGATGAATGCACTCGAAAAGTTACTGTTGGGGCTGGATTCATTTTTATCTCCATCATAGAAGAAAATGTATTTATCTCTGAATTTCCACTTTACAAACATTTCTTTAAGGCTTTGTGCCCCCACATTATTAACGAGGCATGGAATTACAACAGTTTTATTGCAAATGGTGTATTCTGCAAATTTGGTTATATTAAATATTAGCTGAGCTGAACCTGGAAAAGAAAAAGAAAAGAGTTTCATATCATTATAGAATTCTATAGCATAAGATCGTAGGTATGTTACAAATCCTTAAGATAAAAAAGCAATGCTTCAATTGTCCCCTTAAGTATGCAGTGCAGCTACAGAGAGAAGGCAGGCCCGGTGAAGAAGAGAAACAAGTTATTTTAATATTAACGTGCACAGATGGTAGACACCATTGTAACTTTTCCTTGTTCATTCTCAGTAATACACAGCATACATTACCAAGGGTATTGGTAATAAATTCAGCAACCTGTGTTGGAACATGCAGGTGTATATTTGACTTCAGAAGCTTTGAAGTAATCATTGTTACTCACTGATGTAGGTAGAAAAATACTGTCCTTACCATGGGAAAATTTTGAACAGGAAATCAAACCAAATATTGCATTTAGTCTCAACTTCTATATACTGCCTCCAAACATAACTTGAAAAACCCATATGAAGTTTGTCTCTATCTTTAGGTTGCATTTCCAAGCAAGGTGGTTAGCTATACTGGACTTTAATATAAAAAGTAAATCAGATGAACCACATCACATCTTTCCTCTAAGATGGGAAGTCTTAGAATGCTAAGGAACAAACATATTCTCTGGCTATATCGCATTGCAAAATACTGACAGCAATGGACATTTGGTATGCAAATACTATAAAGAGATATATACAATTGAAAGGCACTTTCTCACTCCCACATTTCATTGAAACTAGAGAACAACAATTTCCAAATGCATATTACAGGTATTCCTTCCTCCTAAAAACCATAAACCACTCAAAATAAAGCTAAGAAACAAGTTGAAGACAATAGATACTGCTAATAAATACAATATATTCTATTAAACACTTATCAATAGGATAAACTACCAGTTGTCTTACAAAATAGGGATTGGGAAGGAAAATGCAATCACTCATCTTTCATCTAATATGTTTAAGACTGTGGAGAAATTATAGTTCTTCCCATATTTTTTAGCCATTTATCAACTATTTTATCTAGGTAGTTAGTTGGACTTTCCCAAAAAACAAAACAAAACAAAAAAACACCACAAAGCACTAACAAATATAAATATCAGCTTTAATAGTTCATCCTTATAGTTCTTCCTTCTAAATAAATTGGGAATAAAACTCAGGGGCTTAGGATGTTATTATTCTAGAACCATAGTATTCGATAAATGCCCATTGAGTTGAATGCTAGGATGCATAGTGAAATATGAACTGAACAAGGTTCAGAAAGCCTGAGTACAAATTCTACCTGTCACTTGTCGGTATGTGACCTTAAGCGATTCACATAACTTTTCTAGGCCTTGGTTTACGCTCTGCAAGTAAAGGATCAGAAATGAACACCGGACTGCTTCACAGAATTGTGGCGAGTATCAAAGGAGCATATACATGGACAAGTGCCCTCTCAACAATGCTGTGCTGTACATATGCAGGTAATACTCTAAAAACTGGGCAAAACAGCATTTTTATGCAATGATCTAGACCCAACATGTCAAACTCGTGGCCCACAATGAATATTTTTGAAGCCCAACCAATATAACAGTATATAAGATATGTTTTAATAAAAATTCCATAACTTTGTTTTTACAATATTGTTTTATACATAATCCTATATAATAAAGATGTAATATACAAATGGTCGTTACACCATGAAGTGTAACAACTGACTGCGTAAAGACCGGATCACGGATCAGCAGGAGCTACTGCTGGGGCAACGAGCTACAAGTGGGCAGCAGAGAGCTACAGGAGGGGGAAGGGCAGCAAGCTATGAGATGGGGAGTGCGGGGAGAGGGGAGAGGGGGAAGCTATAGGAGGGCAGGGCAGTGGGCAGAGATCTACTGGAGGGAGGCAGCGAGCTACTGCCGAGCTACTGCTGCATGGATTCCTGTGCAGGGCTACTAGTTCTTAATAACGAACTGCAATGTTCGCTAATGACTGGTTACTATAATGGTGTTGCATTCATTTCCCTTAAGCGCCTTATGCGCAGGTGCACCATTTCTCTCCACTAATACTAGCAGTGAATATTTTAGCAGCCAGTTGCCACATCATTAGTCTAGTACTGACTTCTTTGGTGTGCAGAACAGGAAATATTCCACTTTCAAAGAACAAGAAAAATAGGTTTATTTGCAGTATGCTTATTAATTTGTGCGGTTATTCAATATCTGGTAAGTTAATGATCAAGAAAAAATATTAATTTTTATTAAAATGCTCTATTATTTTGTTAACAATTACTCATTTATTTCAGCCCTTTGTATTCAGCATGTCTCTATCGAAATACGTAAACCTAAATTTCTATGAAAATTGCAGCTTTTGTTATTTTGCAGCCCACATAAACTTAAACCTTGTTTATTTGGCCCGTGTTAGCTTTTGAGTTTAACTTGCTTGATCTAGACCTGCTCTGACTGGGAGGTGCAAACTGTTATGTTTTTGGCAATTTGCAGTCTGAACCAAGCTTGTGGTTCACCAGCTCACTTCTGCCCAGTTCTCTACACTTATAGCCATCCCTGTATTAGGAAGCCCCAGGCAAAACCTGGACTTCCAATTGCAGTTTTCAAAACCTTGGGGTTCTGAATTATTTCCCCTGAGATAGAAGCATTGGTGGGGAGGCTATAGTGCAGAACAAGGAGAGAAGAAACTGGTTGTGATGTAGGAATTAGAAAAGAAGGAAAGTGTCAGAAAATATGGTGCACAATTTTGAAATGGACAAAAGGATTAGATAGTGTCCTTTCAGTGGGGATCTGGGCATTGTCTGACAGATCCCTTGGGAATATCTGAATCTATAAGGACTGTGCCTTTCACTGCGTTTGACGGAGCTATTTTACAATTTTATAAGTTGTAGAAAACTGAGAGTAATGCAAATGATTCATGTCCATAGAGAGAGAAATAAGCGTTGTTGCATAATTAATTTCCACCTGATAAAAGAGAGGATTTTAAGGTTTTAAATTTGTTTTCTTTTTTAATTTGCATACTTTATTTTTTTTAAATCTTTATTGTTGAAAGTATTTCATAAGGCCCCCTTTCTCCACGATTGACCCATTCTAGCCAACTCCCGCCCAAGCCTTCACCACCCTATTATCTGTGTCCAGAGGTTATGGATATATGCATACGAGTACCTTGGTTGATCTGGAAGAGAGGATTTTTTAAAATTACATTTTATTGTCCTAAGGATGTTGACCAATTGTATATATTCACTAATTCATTACAGCTTTCCTGGTTGCCTATACATGTATCTTTTCTTCCAACTTTACTTAAAAGCCAAGATGGTTTTACCATCCTGCTAATTTGCTTATTAATGCGTGAATTAAATCTTTGACACATGGTCGTTTTATATTTGTTTGAGTCAAGATATTACTTTCTAAAAATTATCCTTCAATAAAAGATACAAGTAAACGCATTTAGAATGCTCTCTGTAAGTAAAAAGTCGTTGGCAAACACTCGACAATTTTATAAGTTATGCTTAGAGAATGGATTTCCAACAGAATACAGGAAGTACTAATTGCACTGCATTATTTGTTGTAATATGCAAGATCTTATAGCTGAAGCCATTTAAATACTAGTAGAATTAGTGCTGGTAATAAAATTAAACTAAAATTGACCTGGATAAACCATAATTTGAATAACCCTTGCACTATCTATATATATAAAAGGCTAATATGCAAAGTGTCCCATCGTGAGTTCAACCAGGAGACTGGGAGTTCGACTGCTTGCTACAATGTGTGCTGACAACCAGGGGGCTGTGTGGAACAAAGAAAGGCCTTGGCTGGGAGCTGGAAGGCCCCAATCGGCCCTGATGGCTGGCCCTGATGGTAGGGACCCTACCCGTGCATGAATTTCGTGCAGCAGGCCTCTAGTAATTAATAAATAAGGGTAGTCCAAAAATGTCACTCTACCAACTGTTAACCACAACTACATCTTCTATAAATACTTATTTAAACACTAAAAGTAATAAAAGTATCTGATTTGGGTTTTCTCTCTTTTGCCTACTGCCTTCTGATGGAAAAGCAAAATGAAGAAAAGATTTGAAACAGAAAAAATAAAGAAACACAAATAACTAACATGAGTAAGAAAATTCTGAATAATCAAGATATGCCGATAGCAGTCTGAATCAGATAGAAAGGTATTAATATAACCATCAGTGATGTCAGGGTTTACAATAAATCAAAAATGAAATGGAAAATTATTTTATGTTGAGTGGCAAAAATACTGAACTCTACAATCTCTGTGAATACCAATCACCAACCTAACCAACTCCTTTTGCAGTCCTGAAGACTGCCAACATGTGGTTGCAGAGAAGGTTCAATATATGGCTCAGAATTTTAAAAAGTGAAGCAAACATTTATTGAGAATTACTTGATCTGAAACATTGTGATAGGATGTGTGAATACAATGATGGGAGGGATGGGAGAGTATGAATTATCTTTTCAAAGCTTCCAATTCTCACTTGGGGGAATGATATGCACTTTTTATAACACAGGATTATGTAAGTGTGATCCTTCCTGTATGAGCAAAGTGCTCTGGAAGGGCAGTACAGGGCAGGAATCAGTCTTACAGGTTTCTAAGAAAATGTGTGTTGCTATCAGGGAAACACCAGAAAAGTGTCATAGTCCCTGCCCATTTGGGTGGTCTTCAATCTTTTTAAACAAGTTTCTCTCCTTTGGATCAGCTCTTAAATCACTCTCCTTCTACAAGAGCTTATTCCATACTCTCCAAAGCAGCCCTCTCTTCTTATTTATTTCTTAACTAGAGGCCCGGTGCACGAAATTCATGCATGGGTACGGTCCCTAGGCCTGGCCAACAATCGAAGCACAAGTGTCTGGCATGGAAGGGCAGGTCCCAGCTGACCTCCAGGCCCTGGGCAGCACCTGGGCCCCCAGGTTCCTGCACACCCCCTTCCACCTGAATCATGGCTCCCGAGTCCCCACAGGGAGATGCAGTGAGCGCGGCCAGATGCTGCTGGCCCGGGTGCATTGTGGACCCCTGGGCCACCTAGCGGCACTGCATGGTAGCCAGGTGGGCAGCGCACTCTCTCCCAGCCGGCCTTGCAGACTGGCTCCTGCACGAACCCACAAGGAGCCTGACTGGCTCCTGCGGTCCTGGCAGCTGTGGCCTAGCTCACCCAGAAGAGGCTGCATGGGTGCAGGGAGAGATCCTTACCGGCGCCCAGCACCTCAGCTCGGGGGCTTCACTGGCACACAAACCCTGGCGTCCTAGGGGAGGTTAGCAGAGGGAATGAGAGTGAGTTCAGGGAACACCCAGCATTCTCACCGCACCTCCATCCCTGTCACCCCTGCCCCTAGGTAGCTGGCGAGAGGTCTCAGCACTTCGCAGACACCCACCATGTTTCGTGCTGCCCCCTGGTGGTAGCTCACATCATAGTGAGCAGTCAAACTTCCAATCTCCTGGACAAACTCCAGGTCAAACTCCCAGTCGAGGAGACAATTTGGATATTAGGCTTTTATTATATAGGATTCAAGTTGAGTCCATTAGCAATGCCAGATGAGAAGCCAGAAGCTTCAAATACTCTCCACCTATAAATTTACCTGTAAATCCAACAATCCACATTTCTCTCCCACATATCCCCACTGTTCATCTTTAGAAATGAACCTCTTTACCTGAAACCTAATTTCCATTTTGCCTCCCCACCCATGAATATCTTCAAGGACTTTCCTAGTTGATTATCAGCCTCCCACATGCCCCTATTCCACTTACATAGGTTTTGGTTTTGTTTGTTTTAAACATTTAAAAACATACTCAAATATTCACCAACTTTAGATAATCCCTCATATTTGTCTCTCTCTTCCCAATCATCTATATATATATATCCTATCTAATAAAGAGGGGATATGCTAATTGACCCTCATGCTATCACAAAGATGGCGGCACCCACAGCCACAAGATGGCAGTGCCCAGTCCCCTCAGCCCTGCCGTGCCTGCCTCCGGAGTCCCCCAGTTCCCTCAGCCCCCCAGCCGCCCAGGGCCAGCCCAAGGCACAGGCAAGCCTCGGAGGGCGGCTTCCCAACCGCCCAAGGCCGCCTGAGGCTCAGATAACCAGGGCCGGCCAAGGCTTGTGCTGTCGGCAGTGGCAGTAGCAGAGGTGTGATGGGGCGTCACTTTCCCCAGATCACCGGGTTGCCTCCCACCCCTAAGGGTTCCCGGATTGTGAGAGGGGGCAGGCCGGGCTGAGGGACCCCCCCTCCAGTGCATGAATTTTCATGCATCGGGCCTCTAGGACATCTCCATATATATATTATATATACATATATATCCCACACAATACACATATATATAAAGCCCAGGGATCTGTAACGTCCAAAACAACAGAAGGGACGACCGAAGGCCAGGCTGCCCACGCAGCAGGCTGGGGTGAGCGGGTACTGGCCAGCGGGCTGAACTGCTGACCTCTCTCTCTCTCCAGGCCTTGCCAGCAGCTGATCCTCTCTCTCTCCCCGAGAGGTCAGCAGTTCAGCCCGCTCGCCAGCAGCCTGGGGCAGCTGCTGATCAGCCCTGCCTCTCTGATCAGGCCCAGAGATAGGCCCAGAGATGCTGACTGGCATAGAAACTGACCAATCAAAAGCAAATCTGGGTGAACTGCAAGGAGCCAATGGCATCCTAGGAGGTGGAGCTTTTGACGCTGACTGGCATAGAAACCGGCCAATCAGAATCAAATGGGGGTGAAGTGCGAGGAGCCAATGGCTGCCTAGGAGGTGGGGCTTTTGATGCTGACTGGCATAGAAACCAACCAATCAGAACTTAATCTGGGTGAACTGCGAAGACAGAACCTAAGGTGGGGGCTGAGGACGGGTTTTAAAGGCAACAGCGGTTTGGTGTAAGATATAAGAAAGTGGTTCAATTTTTTAATGACCAGTTTGGCAGTATAGTGCATATAGGTGGCTATCAGTCCAGATACAGGGATTATGTATTTTTGTCTGCCAAGAGCATTTCCTCCTCCTGAAAAAGGCTCTCCCCTCCCCCATTTAAGCAATCCTATCCTATATAATCTATCTATACTAATAAAAGGGTAATATGCTAATTAGATCAGGTCGACTGGCCATCTTCCGGACATCCGACTTCCTTCCAAAGCCATGGTGGTGGGGGCCGAGGTAGAGGCAGTTAGGGGTGATCAGGCTGGCAGGGGAGGGCAGTTGGGGGCAAGATCAAGCCAGCAGGGGGTTAGGGGCAATCAGGTTGGCAGGGGAGGGCAACTGGGAATGCGATCAGGCCGGCAGGAGAGGGCAGTTAGGGGCAATCAGTCAGGTAGAGGCAGTTAGGGATGATCAGGCCGGCAGGGAAGATCAGTTAGGGGCGAGATCAGGCCAACAGTGGAGGGCAGTTGGGGGCGAGATCAGGCCGGTAGGGGAGGGCCGTTGGGGGTAAGATCAGGCCAGCAGAGGAGGGCAGATGGGGGCGACCTGGCCAGCAGGGGAGAGCAGTTGGTGGCAAGATCAGGCCTGCAGGGGAGGGCAGTTGGGGGCGAGATCAGGCCTGCAGGGGAGGGCAGTTAGGGGCAATCAGGCAAGCAGGTAGAGGGTTAGGGGCGATCAGGCAGGCAGGCAGAGGCAGTTAGGGGCTATAGGGCAGGCAGGCAGGTGAGTGGTTGGGAGCCAGTGGTCCCAGCTTGTGAAAGGGATGTCTGACTGCCAGTTTAGGCCCGATCCCACAGGGGTCCCCGACTGCAGAGGGTGCAGGCTAGACTGAGGGAACCCCGGCCCCCATGCATGAATTTCATGCACAGGGCCACTAGTCCTAAAATAATAACTTAAAAGCATTTCTTCACTTCCATTTCATTTCCTAAATCTCTGCCACCTGGCTGCCATCTCTCCACCTCAGCTTCACTACAACAGCTCTTGCCAAAGTCACCAACAATTCCTTGTGAAAAATCACATCTGTATGGTTCACTTTCTATCTCAACTTCTCTACAGTTCTTGAGCCAGTGGGCAGCTCCTTCCTTGTGCCTGTCCCTTGGCCTCTATATCTACTAATTCTGAATTTCCTTCTACTGCTTTGTTCAGCCATCCCAGCTTCCTTTCCTTATTGAAACCTATTCCATGATTCATAATAATGATTAGTGTTCCTAAAGGCTTCATAGTCAGCACTGCCTACCCCTCCCCAGAATTTACCCATATTCATGGTTCTAACTACCTACACACTTTTATTTATCCAGGTAACACCTTTCTCCTTTAGACCTGGGAAAGCCAACTGTGTGCTGAGCATTTCTACTTGGACCTAGTACTGTTACATCAAAGTCAACATGTCAATTTTCCCTCTTCCTATCCTCTCCACAAATCCTCACCTCCCTAAGGTATTTTCTATTATCTACCAGTCAACCAGACCTGGGCCTAAGAATCATGCTGGATTCTTCCCTCTTTTTAGCCATGGGTATTTCTGGTGGACTCAGCCTATTTAATAGTTCCTAAATGCAATGTCTGTTGTATGAATGAATTAGACATTCCTCATTTCTCCCTTGAACTACTGCCATTTAAGTAGCTCCATGACTCCAGCCTCCACATTTCCCCTTCCCAGCCCCAGTGTACTTTCCACAGTTCCAGAAACAAATGTTCTAAATGCAAATGTGCACTCTCTTGCTCACTATACTTTAACAACACCCTTCCCGCTTTTCAGACTAAATTGTAAGTGTACTAACATGGGATACAAACTAGATCCTTCAAGCCCTGTCCAGCCCCATCTCCTGTCCTTCCTCTTTTCCAAACTAAGGTTCAATTTTAATGACCTTCTTGATATCCCATGAATAGGCATATGTACTCTCATGTCCATGCCTTTGCACATGTTCCCCCAGCCTAGAGGCCTTACCCGTCACTCTGAAAGAGTCAGAGAACACATACTTTGGAGTCAGACATTGACTGGAGACTTACCCCCCTTCTAGAGATATAACCTTAGGCAAAGTATTTAACCTCTGCACCTCAGCTTCCTCATCTATATGGTGGGAAGCAATAGTATATACCTCCTGGAGATTTTGTTAAAATTTAATGAGATAAGGAACACAAAGTTCTTATCTCAATGTCTTTCATATTCTTAGCAAATGCTCAATAAATGGCAGCTAGAGATAACTATCTTTGGCTCTTCCTGCTAAAGCACAGTTGGGATGTTTAATCCTGTTCCCCTTCCCTACCACTACTCAACAGTATTCATCCTCTCTGTATTGCTCCCATCATTCCCTCTCAAGTGCTGTCACTACCCTTATTACTGAATCTTGTAATTAATACTTGATTTAACTGGTCTCCCCATTAGGAGAAAAGGTAGTAAAGCAAGGATAATGTCTTCATTTGGTAGCCTATGGATTCAACCCAGGGTCCAGCAAGTATGACTCATTACATTCCTTATGAATGTAAAAAATTTAAAGTATGAATTCCAAGAAAAGAATATCCAAAAATGGTATCAGAGAAGATTCATTCTTCTTCCATATTTGAAGAGAACCCTCCACTTCTTACTTCTATAGACTTGATTATGGAATTATGAAGCTATATATTTCAATGAGAAATCTCAATTAAATGAGTTGCAGGTGAGATGGAAGAATTCCTTAAAAATTACATGAATGTACCTAACAATGACCTTCCTAGAGGGTCATGTATAAACTGGATCTTGAAGGAAGTGTAGGAATGTTATGGAAAAGTAAGCACTATCCAGGCAGAGTAGTAACATGTATAGAGGAATGAATAAAATTAATAACTGGAAGCAAGAAATTATTCAGGTGATCTCTAGAAAATGGAACTTGAAAAAATGGTTAAGAAATATGGAAATGCTTCCTTAAATATAATTCTGAGGAGTTTGGATTTGATAAAATAAGCAATAGCAGACCACTCAGATTTACCTGCATTAAAAAAAATAATAAAGCAATATGAAGGGTGAATTGAGGGGAGGGAGAGAGACAAGAATCGGAGGCCCATTAAGAGATCGATCACTACAATAGTCCAGGTAAATGACAACAGGAGAGAAGGCCAAAAATTAAAGTAAAAAACAAAGAAGTAAAATCAACATAAGTCAGATGTGGGAAGTGTGAGGAAAGAAGAGGGAAGAATGAAAGTTGTTAACCAAAATAGCATGCATAACTAGTTAGATCATGGATTAATTATTGAGTACACAGATTTAGGAGATTTAAAGGGAATATCCTTTTAACAGGCTGGGTATTAAAATACCTGTGGTACAATGAAATGAAGATGTCCAGCAGATCCAAGGATATATGGACCCAGATTTTAAAAAGGTTGGAGCTACAAAGACTTGGGAATCACCAAGAATTTAGCTGATAATTGAAATCATGAGCATAAACAAGATTGCCCAGAGAGTGCTTGCAAAGCAACAGAGCATGTATCAGGGAATTAAATGTTGTGGAATACCAATGTTTATGGAGCAAATAGCTAAAAAGCAACTAATTAAGAAAGTGAGAAGTAGGTGAGGCAGCAAAGAACTCCTGTAGACACGAAGAAAGCGTCTTGATAGGGACAGAATAGATGTTGAGTGGGATAAGTACAAATAGCCTCTAGATTAAAAATTAGACCACTAACTTCTCTATCTGCAGCATTGCCAACAGACTAGTGGAATGAGGAGTCATATTGCATTTTGGAGATAAATGGGAGGAGAGAAAGGAGAGGCAATTATTCTTTCAATAAATTTGGCAGTCTAAAAGAGCAGAGAGAGGTGATAACGAAAGGAGTATGAAGACAGGAACAGGGAAGATTTTTTGGTTCTTCTTGTTTGTTTGTTTTAATTTTATTTACTGTTTGATTGTTTTTAATATGGGGTAAAACTTAAGCATGTCTGCAAGCTATGGTGAAAGAACCAATGGAGAAGGAAAGATCTAAGATACATGACTGAAGAATTAAATTGATGAGGTAGGTCTCCAAGGTGATGGAAGTGAAAGAGCTGTAGACAGGTGATCTTTTCCTCAAAAGGGTGAACAAGTAAACTTCTGAAACTGGTTGAGAAGGGAGAAAGTGATGAAGGTTACCTAAGATATTATAGGTAAGTTTAGAAATGGCAGGAGGGAAGTTGGGAGAGTCTACACCATACATCAATACTATTTTTTTTGCAGCAGAGTAGGCTTAATTATCTGCTTGGAATGGATGTTCAGAATGGGGTAAGAAATCCCAGGAATCACTAAGGTAAATGAAGCAAAAAGATACCTGGTAGAAATGAATCTTTTTTGCCATAGACCTTGACCCTGGAATGAAAAACTGGGGCCTCAAACTGAATTGGGTTAGAATTAGGGTCAAAAAGGAGGATGTAGTCAGATCCCTCCTCAATAGAGAACAGAGAATGACTGGGGTAAAATGGGGGTGTCCACCGTGTATTTTGTTCTGACTCAAAGTAATTGCCTCTAGATTGTAAAGTGGCCTTACAAGAACTGAAGTGGTTGAGCTAGAATTACAGGGGGAAGGGCAGCAACATGCAGAAGTAAGGCCTTATCAAGCATCTAAAATATATTAAGTACCACTGAAGGATAAAAACAACAAAATCCCTATTTCCAAGTAACTGCATTTTATGTTATTAAGAGGCATAGAGTCTGAAATGTGTCTCTATGTCCAGCACTATTTTCTCCATACAAAGTGCTTGGAGCATAGCAAGGGGGCTCATACGTGGCTTGAAACAG
>NW_005871115.1:4714744-4733165 GCF_000147115.1 Myotis lucifugus
CACTTGCCAATTCCCTGCCTTGTCTTTTAGCCCATCAGTGTGACATGTATTGAAATATGCATAAATATGCTCAATCCCTGGGTTGACCAGATGTGGAGTCATATACAACTGCTCCATGGGTATGGAAGGAAGTAGAGGAGGGTGTGGCTTCTAATTCCTGTTTCACCTCCACATAACCACACAGAGGGGAAATCCAGGTTCTATTGATTCAGTCTAGGTCTGTCAGAATCAAATTTCCTGGGTGCTCTGTATTTTTTAGTTTAGTATTACAATGAGTTCAGCAAAATTGATTCTACACTATTCTTTTTCTTTTATCACAGAAAATATATCTGTACAAGTGAAAGTAGCTTCATGACAGCCCAAGTGCACTGTATTAGGCACAAGATATAAAAATACAGAATTTTTAAATTTTGTATAAAAAGGTATGAATGCAAACCCTAAAAGTTGGGTAAATGGCTTTATAAAAACTGTGTCACAAAAATAACATTAATGTATTAAAAGCAAGGCCTATAATAGCCATAGATGAATCAACATTAAGGAATACACACAATTTTAATAATATGAGTGATAATTTTGGATTCAGAATATTTATCAATTTTTGGAAAAACACCTATTTTTCATCTTTAGAACCTAGCCTTTCAAATCTCCATTAACAACTCAGTGGCAAAGATAAAACATCTGCCAAAATACAGACGACAGCATGAGCAAAAGTCCTAATAGTAGACATTTCGTTTAATGCTTTAACACACTGCCTCTAAACTGCCGAGGTGGGGCCATAAATTAGGACTTTTACATAGGCAGTTACTTCCTCAAAATGGCAACTTGTGTTTTAAAGTAATATATATTTTTAGGAGAAAACAAAACATTTTCTTTAAAGCAAGCCAAATTACTACAATACTTGAGACAATAAACATGTTTTTTAATAATGTGCATCCTTGATTTTAAAAACTCTGAAAAATCATTCAACTACTGACAGTTCATATACTGTCATTATTTGAGTAAGGTTTTATTTACCAGTTTTTGAATTCCACTGAAAATGGTGATGTGCTTTTAATCAAAATATAAGTTGACATATGGGGCATGGGGGAGGGAAGGAGCATAATAATTCATTCTGCATCTTGTAAACCAATACAGGGGGTTACAGTTTGCCTGTAATTAGATGGAAGGGGTATTTTAGATAACTTCTTTTACTACAAAGGTCAACTGAAACTGTAGTGGCTACCAGTAAATGGCATTTGATTACCAGTCATTTGTAAATGAATCTGAAAGCAAAATGAAAGTCTGAGTAAACAATGAGCATAAAAGTCCATGGACTTCCTTCATTCTAGGTTCTAAATTCTGTCTCTTAAATACCCTGGTTTATAACTACTTGTGTTCTAAGGCTGTTAGCATCTCTTCACACATGCCCTTTAAAAACTAAATATTAAACACAAACAAAAATCCATTGCTTTATATTCAACACTTAACACAACTCAAATGCATAATGCCTCTATTCTGTTTTTCTTTTTTAGGTTATTAGCTTAAGTACACTAAAACACCATAAATTCTGAATTCTATGACTCTATAGGGATTTGATCACATTAATATTATATGTAAATTAGTACTTAGTATATATGATCTTCACTATTACTAACAGAATTCCTACTCCCAAAAGAAACATTATAGCAGTTCTTTCTAATCTACTTGAAAACAGGACCCATGGTTGTAAAAGAATACATAATTTATAGTTTTTATTCTTCAGAATAACTTTTGATGCCTACAGTCTGAATTAGTGACATTTTATCACAAATTTATAATCTGGTTCAACATGGATTCTGATCAAAAAACAGGTTTCTGAAAGCAGTATTATTTTAGTTATTTTGATAGTAACAGCAATGAGCCATTAATAATGACAGGGAACACTACTTTATCTAATATCAACCCTTCAGATAACAGACATAGTGATTATAAACAGCTCCAAGGTGCCAGGATTTTCGGAGAATGGGGAAAGTGGTAACAGGGTAATAAGAGCATCTTGAAAATAGCAGAAGTCACAAGGCTTTATGAACGGCACAGAGAGGCTAATAATCAGTTAAATGTAAGTTCACATTCTAGAATTAAATATAACAATTGCATGTTTACTGTTACTCAAATTCAATTTGAATCTTAGAAAAAATTCACAAAAAGCCTTTATACATGTGAATTGTGACAGGCACAGCCTATATAGCCACACACAAAAAAAATTACATTCTTCCCTCAGTTTTTATAAAGCACACATTTTTAAAAAATAGTTTCCAAAAGCTTAGGGCCAAAACGCCTTTAACGTGGAAAAACACCAAATTCCAGTTGGCTGCAAATATGTTTTGACACTAGGGGTTACTGTCTTCTTATTTCAAGCGAAATCTATTGCTGTTAAAAGGTTCCCCCAATACAGGGGGAAACTTGAATATGCTCTTTGGACTGTATTAAAGTGGTTGGTGGGGTGGGGAGGTTGATAGGGTTTCCAGGAAGTCTATTTTTAAGGTTTAATAAATTTAAAAAAAAAAAAAGGAGAGAGGGGAGACGAAAGATTCTTCTGATTAAATGGTGTGTTGGAAATAAAACTTAATCGTATCAAGTATGCCCCCCTTACCTCCTATGTTCATGTGGGAGGGCAAACACGAAAAATAAATAAATAAATAAGCATCTTGCAGACTTCACCAAAATGCGCACTTCATCGCAAGACGCCTGGCTCTCCCACTCTCCCCCCTTCATCCCCAGTGCATTTAAGCGCCTCGGAGGGAAGCGGGGTGCCAGAGAGGGGGACCCTAACAGCTGCCACCCACTCGCCAAGGAAGGCACCCTTTCTAGTTATTTTCCGCGCGAGGTGCGCGGGGTGGAGTCTTCCTCCCTGTGTGCGTCTGGAGGCGGAGAGCGGGGGAAGGAGATGAGCCCGCTGTCACCCGGGGAAGATGAAGAGGAGGGAGAGGAAGCAAGGAAGGAAGGGGGCGCCTGAGTACCCGCAGGGCCTCCCACGTTCGCGCCCGGGCGTCCAGGGCCCGCGCGTCCCGCACTGGCCACCCTCTCCATGGAGCTGCGGGGCCAGCGGGGCGCAGCGCACAGCCCGCGGGGCGCCCCCGGAAGGCGGGAGACGCGATCCGCAGAAGCCCAGGTTCGGGGCCACTCACCGCGGCTCGCTGAGCCCAGCAGCAGCAGCACCAACAAGGGGCCACATCGCGCCCGCGAAGGGGCGGCCTCCGCTGCCGGCCGCCCCGCGTCTGGAGCAGCCACCGCGGCTACAGTCCCGGACCCCGCGCCCGCCGCCCGTCACGAACAGAACCCCCCCGCCCAAGGCTGCCGGGCCTCGCGCCCGCGAGTCCCAGCCGCTGCACAGCCGCTCGCAGCCGCCGGAGCCGCGCACGCGCGCTCGGCCCCGCCCCGCCCCGCCGCGGAGGCTGCTGACGCGGGGGCCCCTGATTCGCGGACTAGTCAACGTTCCCCGAGGCTTCGCCAAGACCCCGAGCCGCTCCCGGGAGGTGGCGGAGGCTGCGCTTTGGGGGCTAGCCTCGCCGCGCCCCCTCCATCCCCGCGCGGGGGTCCGGATCCCCTCGCCAAGAGGCTGGGCGTGTGTTCCCTCGCTCACTGCGTCTTCACTGTCCCCGCCTCTCTCCTCCTTCCCTTCTGCTTCTCGCACCGCCCTGGGCCCAGGGATCCTGCCCCCACTGTCCTCTCCTGCTTGAAATGTATTCAAAATGTAGCTCCAAGCCACAGTATAAAGAAGGCGTTTTTTTAAAAATTGAATTTATCGGGGGTAACATCGGTTCGCCAAACCGTGCAGTTTTCAAGTGCACAACTCAATAAAAATCATCTACACACTGCATCCTGTGCCCATTGGTCCAAGCAATGACTCTTTCTGTCCCCACTGGCCCCCACCCTTTGACCATCGCCACCTACCTGCCACCCCTCCTTTAGCTCTGGCTATCACCACACAGTGGTCTGTGCTATGCATATATGGTTTTTGACTAATCCCTTCACTTCTTTCAATATCTCACTGAATTACACAGGCCACATCATTCAAAATGAAGCAAAAGACCTTTTAAAACTGCCAGTAACATTTATCCTAAGTGATGAACTCTCTTGTCACAAAGTCAGTCTCTGGTGGCTACTCTAATGGGCTGCATAGCCTGTCTGCTCCTTTGGTGGTTTTTCTCTTACCTGCTGGAGAAGAAAGCAATTTCCCACCACAATACCCCACTTCTCCAAATCCTCTACCCATGGCATCTCCTCCATCGACTCCATCCTCATAGTAATAAAACCCAGCAAATAACATTTCCACTCTCAGTGCATTATATACTATGTAACTTTTCATGGTTTCCTTGTGTAAACCTCTTTCCCTCAACATTATCATTTCTTTAAAATCAGAGAGTTTTTTAAGTATTCCCTCCTCTAAGACTTCCCATTCAACAGGGCAAACAGAAGGAGTTTAATAAATGTGTTGCTGTGACTGGAGGCAAGCATTGCTCCAGTGAAATTTGATAGTTTTATTTTTTTAACGATTAAAAAAAGAGGAAACGAGACATCTCACTAACACAATGGTTCATAATTATGGTGGACATGATGTGAATGGCCACTTAGACACCCTGAGGCTACCAAAGGGACTGTTGGATTCTCCTCCAACTGCTGCTTCTATGGATATGAAAGAATCACCCACCAGACTTAGAGCATTGGGGACACTGTACCACAGGGCAGCTGGTTGGCTCAATAAGGCTGTCAGCTGTCCCTGAGACCAAAGGATCCCCTAAAGCTGAAGAGTGACCAGGAAGGACTGTCCACAACCTTCAGAAGTAGAGTTGGAATGATGCTCTGTTTTATACTGAGGGCTGCTGAGGCTAAGTACCTAGTGTAGTTTTGTGCAGAAAATGGAGTAATCTTGCCCTAGCGAATGTGCTCAGTGGTTAGATTGTCAGCCTGAGCACAGAAGGGTTGTGGGTTCAATGCCTGGTCAAGGGAACCTACCTGGGTTACAGCTTCATTCCCCAATCCTGGTTCAGCCCCATAGGGGAAGGTGCCTCTCTCACATGAATATTCCTCTCTGTCTTCCTTTTCCTCCCTCTTCCCCTCCCTCCCTCCTTTCCATTCTCTCTTTGAAAAAAAAAAATCAATCGAAAAATATCCTCTGGTGACAATTAACAAAAAAGAGAAAATTGATTTCTCTTGTCAGGTGAATAATAAGCCACCTGGGTGATCACCTCAGCTCTTGGGAATCAGCTGGGAGGTATTTTGATGGTGGGGCAAGAAGAGGCCTATTCTAGGAGACAGAATCCAAAGGAAGCTTCCTAGGTTTAACTAGCTTCTCCCTGAGATAACTTTCTCCAGTATCTAACTACCTTATATTTCTGTTTCCCTGTTAACATTTCCAAGCATTTTTATTTGGATTTTGAGTTCTTCTTATCTTTACATAAGGGGTTTCTTGTGTGGAAGGTGAGAGAATAATGTATATTAGAATATTTTGAACAAAGGTAATTCACATTCAGTTTATTACTAAAATTAATCTTCATAACAGCCTTGGAGTGCGTATTATGATCTCCATTTTAGTGATGAGGAAACAAAGGGAAAGAGGAATAATGAGCATTTTGCCCATGATTATATGTGATAATTTTCTCTCTGTGTCGCTCTTCTTTACATCTATCTTCCTGAGCTCTTTTTCCCATTTTTTTCTTTTCACCCTAAAACATCTAATTATCTCTTCCATTGCACTTGGTTTATGCTGCTAATGAAATGCATCTATATATTTCTTTGTACACATCTGTCTACCTTTCTATCATGTTAGCTAGGAGAAAATGAAATGTTTCCAGGGTATATTTGTATTTCCAGGGTCTGTCACAGTGCTTGGTCGAGACCTAAAAGCTCTGTGTGTGTTGAATGAAGCAAGAAAATCCGTGTGCTGTGTAATATTACAGAAACACTTTAGCCCAGGTCTGAGTTTACATCTCCAGCCACGCACTACGGTTAACCTTGGACAAGTTACTTAACACGTCTGAGCCTCCTTTCCTCATTTGTGAAGGTATGTGATGAAAATAATAGAAATTATTCCTTAAATTGCCTTGAGAATTTACTGTTAACACTTTTATAGCTACATAGAGCAGTGCTTGTTGTACAGTAAGCACACAATCAATATTACTTCCTATTATTAGAGTCTCCTTACAGTGAGATGAGTCTCTGAGAAACAGAGGGAAAATTATTGTCTAAAGGATCATCAATTGCTGGTCTGAAACCCTGAAGAGGCACTGGGATTGAGCCAAGCGAGTACAATTTTGATTCAAGCCAGGGGCACAAGTCTGTGCACAGCGGATAGCCCTTAGTCCACGTGTTTTCCTATACACTTTGTTGTTGGTGATTCAATGCTGAGGGACCCACATCCTTGATACCTGGCTCAGGGCCCAGTGTCCTAGGGTGTTATTTAAACTTGACCCACTCAGAAAAGCACAGTTGCCCCAGTCATCAAATAACGCAGTGTAGCAAAGAGTGTCTGTGCTCAATAGGCCAGGACTAGGTTTAGATGGTTAGGCAGCTGGAAGATATTGACATGTGGTTAGAGAGATGGATTTGGCTCAGGGAAACAGAAGGAAGGCTCCAGTAGTAGGAAATGAACTTCCTGGCCTGTGCTTCCATGAGGGAAAAATATTGGAAACAGAAACTCCACAGAGTAGGAAGCAGGACTGAGGGTTTGGGGTAGGGGATATTCTACTGGAGGGATAAGGGTGCATTTCCATGGGGAAGTCCTCGTGCCTAGGCTTGATTTGCCCAAGTCAGGCACAAGCACAGCTCTTCCCAGTCACCCTGCTGCTGTTGCTGGAGGCTGCTCAGGTAGGGGGCCCACACTCACCACAGCTGGAAAGCACTAGAGAGAGCCAGCTTCTCGGTTAGTTGTAAAACTGCAGCACCTGCATTTCTGTGAGAGCACATCATCATTGGGGTCCTGGGAAGGCCTCTCTGTACCTTGCTTAACTGTCCCCTTTGGAGACACATAACATGCATGTAGCGAGTGCTTACTATGCACCAGGACCTCATCATGCTGTAGTATTTACTGTCTGTTGCTGCCAGAAGGAATTATTACAAATTTGGGGGCTTAATATGATACCCATTCCTTATGTGACAGTTCTGCAGGTCAGAAGGGCAATGGTTTCTCTGCTTCTGGTCTCCCATGGCCAAAATCAAGGTGTTGCCTGGGCTGCATTCCCTTCAGAAAGCTCGAGGGGCGAATCCATCTTCAGGTTCATTCAGGTGTTAGGCAGAATTCAGAGTCTGGCTGCCATCTTGGAGGGGTTCAGCATGGACAGGCTGGCTTTGGGTAACTGTGTGTAGCGAGAATGATGCATTAAAGCCTTCTCTGGTTGTCCTGCCTCCTCTTTAGCCACATTTTGATGACTGACTCTTCTTCCTCCCCGTCTACCTTAAATACTCAAGTGATTAGATTGGGTGCCTCTGGGAATCCAGGATAATCTTCCCATGTTTAGGTCTCTAACCTTAATCACATCCACAAGTGTCTTTTGCTATATAAAGTAACACATTTGAAGATCCCCAGGGATTAGAGCTTGGAAATTTTGGGAGGCATTATTCCACCTACCACACTTAGGTTCTTTTTATATTTGTCTCCCTGGATCCTTAAATGACCCATAAGGAAAGTGTTGTTATATTCAAAGCACTGTTATACCCAACATGCATATGAAGAAACTGAGATCCAGAGAGGTTCATATCTCAGGTAATAAATGGTGGAGCTGAATTATGTCTTGCTTCTGAGCTCAGGCTCCTTCCTCTGCCTGAATGAAGGAATGGCAGAGGCAAAGCAATTGTGTGGTGGTCGGTCCCTCTCCTTGAAGTTCGCTCTGGTGCTTCATTAGTGCCGCTTCTCAACTCAGTGAGGTGGTCCCCACTGTGGCCACCAAGTTTCCAGCTCTCCTCCTAATAGCACGATATGTGTATCCACTGATTCTCAGCAGAAAACAGATGGCATGCCCAAATGAAGATGCTGAGAGGAGATTAATAAAGGAACTGTTTACAAGGGTGTGCACAGGGTTAAGGGAAAGTGACAAAGAAAGGAGAAGTGTTGTTAGCTAACAGCAGCTGTTGTCCCCTCGTCTCTAGTTCTGGAGGTACAAGGAGAGGAGTTGTTAGGAGAACCTGAGAGAACGGAGAATCTAAGGAGGACTGTGGGGCAGGAGTTGGGGCCTTTGGTAGAGGAACAGCCACTAGCAGCCTGGCAGAGAGGAAGGTAGCCAAGGAGCCAAGGAAATACCATGACTCCACTCACCACCCACCTTCCAAACTTCTGCTCTGGACAAATCTAAGCAGAAGTTAGATGGAAAGAAATCTGTTTATGTAGTTCTTAGAGTTTGGCTTTGCGGGGTCAGAGTATGGAAAGGAAATTGGGTGTGATAATGTGACTTGCTTTGCCCAGTGTCCTAGTTTCATAGAAATTTATTTTCTCACTAGAGGCCCAATGCATGAAATTTGTGCAAGCATCTCCACCCTGGCAGCCCTGGCTTCATCTGGAAGGACAACCAAAAGGTCATGTGGCTATTAGGTCTAATTAGTATATTATGCTTTCATTATTATAGACTAGAGGCCAGGTGCACGAATTCATGCACCAGTGGGGTCCCTCGGCCTGGCCTGCAGGATGGGGTGGAAACTGGCTCTCTGACATCCCCTGAGGGGTCCCTGATTGCAAGAGGGCATGATCAGGCCAAGGAGAGATGTGGGAGGTTGGCCAGCCAGGGAGGGACGGCAGGAGGGCTCCAGGGCATGTCCGACCTGTCTCATCTAGTCCCAATGGCCGGACCGCAGCAGTAAGCTAACCTAACAGTCGGAGCGTCTGCCTGCTACTGGTCAGTGCACATCATAGCGGTTGGTCGACTGATCACCTGTCTGTCCCCTGGTGGTCTGTGCACATCATAGCAAGCAGTTGAGCGACCTTAGCATATCATTGCCATATTATGCTTTGATTGGTTGAACGGTCTACCTGTCGACCACACACTTTTATTATATAGGATAGTTCTGGAAGCTAGATGTCTGAGGTTAAGATGTCAACAGAGCCATATTCTGGTTTCTGGAAGATCTTGGCAATACTTGTGAGGAAGGACACTAAGAAGCTAGGGAAAGTCCTTGACAAGTGGAATAAGGGAAAATGAAACAAAATAATTAAACAAGGCCAAATAATCCGAGCAATTTACAGCCTCCTAATGAATAACCAGGTTTTATCTTCCCTAACCAAGGACACTTATGAGCAAATTATTGATGGTCAGACTGGCCTCAGACCTAGTCACTCTTCTATGAAATCATTTGAAAATAAAAGTAACCAAGAAATAACTCTATAAACACATTTTGATGAATCAGCATATTGTTGAAGGACATACCTAGCTAAAGAATATTCTGTTAAGACCTTCCCAGGAGGCCTCCCCTAGGATTCCCACCAGCTAAAGAGAGATGGAAAGCCTTAAGACAAAGGACCCTGGGATGCTCTCCAGAAAGCAGTCCACTCCTTGTATCTCTGCTCTCTTTCTCTTAAACTGCAACTGTCCCCACCAGACATGCAAGCAGGGGAGGACTGGGCAGCTGCAGTTCATCCTGGGCTTACTCCCTGAAACTGTCTCCAAGGCCCCCTTTTTTTCTGACTTTCCTGTAAGTGACAGTGGCTCTGCCTTGGCTCACTGCTGTCACTGTGACTTTTACTTTCCAGTGAGTTCATGCAGCCCAGTGTGGCCCACTTCATTCCTATAACATTTCTAAGCAGCCAAAACAGCCCCGTTTTAGACTCTCACCTGTACTTCTGATGTGAAATCTTTCTTGCAGGAAGTCAAGAACCCACACACTACCAACTGGCTGAGGCAGGGCACAGTCCCTGTCCTGTAACACCTGGAGTTCCGCAGCTGGAGATCCAACACTTCGAAGTCTGTCTCCACCTTCACATGGCTGCCTTCTCTGTTTCTATGTCCTCTCTTTTTCTTACAAGGACACAAGTCATTAGATGTAGGGCCCACCCTAAATCCAGTACAATATCATTTCCAGATCCTTAACTAAATCCATCTGCAAAGTTCCTCTTTCCAAATAAGGTCACATTTTGAGATTCTGGGAGAAGATATTAATGTTGGGAGGATACCATTCAAGCCACTATAACTAGTAAATGTGTTATTTCTGGGCAAAAGCATCAAGACCCAGCATGCAATTTGCCACTCCCTCTTTCTCCACCCCCCCGCCCCATGGAAATCTGCAATGCTCCAGAAAGTGGGTGCTCCCTCAGCCTCAGTCCTGGGGTGAGGATGAGCCAAGGAGAACCCCAACTGACCTACAAAGGAAACACAACAAGTATAGAAATTCAAGTGTTACCTCCCTGGCAGACATCATTGACAGTATTCAATAACCACAGTCCAGCCCTTCAGAGATATTCCCAGCAGCTAAGGCAGCTCCTCACTCCCTTACATAGGAAAACACCCTTGAATACTGCACTAGCCAAAACCAGCTTGCAGGCTCCCTATTCCTTTTAGTCCCAGTTCCATTGGCAATATTTCACTGCATCATATTCCCTCTTTGGGGGCTAAGTATGGAAAGAAATTGATGTTAAAGACAGTCTTTTGTATCCTTAGAGGGGCAAGTTTTCTAGGAAAAAATAATAACTGCCAGAGCACATGGGTGTTCTTTGAAATTAACTACAGAGTAGCTGCGTTTCGGGCTGACAGTCTCATCTCTGGTTCCCAAAGAGTTCCCCGCCTGCAGCATCCAGGAATGTGTGCTGAGAAACCTTCCTTCTCTGACCTGAACCTGGGCTCTCTAGGTGTGTTCCCCCTGCCCTGCCATGGCCACCTGTGCAGAAGTGCTGGAGGCACCTCGGCCCATGAAGCTTGTTTATTAGTGCTCCAATGAGTCCGCTGGGCACATCTGCAGATCTACTTGTCTCCAATACTGGTCTAATTGCAATGGGTGTGGTCCAGCGCACTCCAGCTATCATCAGATGGTCTTCAACAGTGAAGTGAATAACAAGGACCAAACTGCCAGACCAGATTGACGTGCATCTTTGGAATCATGAAAAGGGTTCCTGAGTCCATGTCCCTTTAACTTCACTTTCCTGTCTTGAAGGGCAGCCTGGATTGAGGGCCCCTACATGCCAGCTGCTGCAGCTCTCACCATCTATTCCCCAAACAGAGTAGGAGGTAAGGAAAAAGGTAGAGACACTGCACTTACAGGGCTGGTTCTCAAAAGTGTGCTACCTGGACATGCAGCACCTGCAGCACGTGGGAACTTATTAGAAATGCACATTCCTGGCCCTACCTCACACCTCTTAAACCAGACACTCGAGTGGCGCCTGGCCATCTGTGGGTGGGGAGTCTTCCAGATGACACTGGTGCACACTGAACTTTGAGAGCCACCCGTGTAAGGCCAGGTGGCCTGCAAGGAGGTGATCCATCTTGGTAAAAATATTATCAGCAACCCTGTCACTTTGATCTGGTGGGAAAGGCCCACCTGAGTACACGGAGGGTCCCTGGGAAGCCTGGCTGTCTCCGGGACCACTGGGCAGTTTGTATAGGCTGTGGTCACAAGTGACAGCTGGGAAGTGGGGGTGTAGGTGGGCCAATGCCCAGGACACAGAGTCCTGTGGCTCCATGAGAAGGTTCTCACGTGAAGCAGGGATTCTGTACCATCTCACATGAAGGGGCACATATCTTACCTCTGTCCTGATAGAAACCAATGTGTCCTTCTGATTGGCTTGAGGATCTCTTTAGTTTGATGTGTAGTGGTTTTAGAAGTGGTTTAAGGACCCGGTTGCCCTGTAGTTTACAAACTACATTTGTGTGTATGTCCATCAAGGTACTTAGTATCTGCGATCTCTGCTAATCTCTTGTGAGTTTCCACTTATAAGAGGCCATTTTGATAAAATGTATAAATCTTTCATACTTTTAAATAACTGTGTCTCTTTGTCTAGGGAACAAAGTAAAGAAAGTGGAATATTTCCTACAGGAATGAGAGATCAATACACATTTTACCAGATGACGAATTCAGAGGCACCTCTGTTGGCAGTTCGTGAAGTAGGGGAGAATCGACTTATCCTCTATCATAATTCAAAAGAAAATGATTCATTCCTTTAAGACAGCCATATGGACTAGTCCGCCTGGAGATGGTTCTGGTAAATTCAGGGAAAGGCCTCATCTCAATCTGCTCTGTCCTGGAACGAGACATCCTTGTCCATGGGAAGAGCATGAGTGCTTTTTCGAAGATGTAAGAACAGCTCCTGATACAGAAATCAGTCAGATGGGCTGATGGATATATTCCTCTTCTGCAGCAGTTCAGGTGACTCTCTTAATTTTGTCTAGCCGTACTGGATTGCCTGAGAAAGTCTATTGCGTTCCTTGCACAGCACAGAATCTTATAAACCAGGATTTTTTTCAGGGTGGGGTGTTCTTTTTTGGAGGAAAGTTTTACTTCTCAATCTTTTCTTCCTCAGAACCCTCCCTGCATTTGGAGCATGGAAAGTGTGGCCCCAGAGGCCAATGGAACATGCTTGTGCCTTTATGTGCTCCCATAGTCACTCCCCTCCCCCGTTTCCCTTTGTTGCCTCCTTGGAGGCTGAGTCCTATTCCTACCCAGCTGCCTTTTCCTTCCCAAGAAGTAGCTTTGTGCTAGTGGACCTGTAAGCCACATGAAAAGCTATCAAAGCACGAAGGGAAGGAATCAATAATAATACATATAAACGTGTACATGTATCATAAGTGACAGGCTCATTTCCATGCAAGTTAAGATGTTCCAAGTGCCTCAAATTGACACTGTGCACATCTGTGTGCTCCAACACTGAAGGAAATATTCATGGCTGCACTCGCCCTGTAGAGGCACAGTGGGCCACTGCTGATGGGCTGAGGTTCGATTTTGTTGCCGGGACCTCTCCATGGCTACTCCAGCTGGCCCAGGCCTTTTTCCCTCTGGGAATTCCCACATCCCTGGCCTCTTTGGATTCAGGCACTGAAAGTTGTTTAAATGCAAATTATTTTCTAGGAGGTGGAGTCATTATTATTCATTAGTATTTGGACTTTAATGAGTCTATGAGCTTAGAAGGGAATGGGCCAGAATCTTTTGGTAATAGAAGCCAGGGAGATATCCTACATAATAAAGAAGTAATATTCAAATTGACCATCACACCCTCACACAAGATGGCCACCCCCATGTGGCCACAAGGTGGCTGCCCCCATGTGGTCACAAGATGGTTGCCACAAAATAGCAGGCAGGGAGGGCAGTTGTGGGCGATCAGGCCCACAGTGGAGGGCAGTTAGGGTCAACCAGGCCAGTAGGGGAGGGCAGTTAGGGGTTACCAGGCCTGTATGGGAGGGAGGGCAGTTGGAGGGGACCAGGCCTGCAGGGGAGAGCTATTGTGGGCAATTAGGCCAGCAGGGGAGGATAGTGGGGGCCATAGGGCTGGCAGGGGAGGACAATTGGGGGCCATTGGGACAGCAGGGGAGCTGTTAGGTGTCAGTCAGGCTTGCAGGGGAGTGGTTAGGGAGTGGTCAGGCTAGTAGGCAAAAGCATTTAGGGACAATCAGTTAGGCAGGCAGGTGAGAGGTTGGGAGCCAGCAGTCTCGGATTGTGAGAGGGATGTCAGACTGCCGATTTAGGCCCAACTCCTGAAGGATCAGTCCTAAACTGGCAGTTGCACTTCTCCTGAGGGGTCCCAGATAGGAGAGGGTGCAGGTTGGGCTGAGGGACACCTTCCCTGCCCACCAGTGCACAAATTTCATGCACCGGGCCTCTAGTGTTTTAATAATGATGGGTGGAAAAGGAAGAGTGAGATCTGAAATGCTACAGAAGCTATAGCCACAAACTCAAAGAATAGTACAAGGATACCAGTTATATGGTAAGAAATAATATGGAAAAAGGAGAAATGGGAAATAAAGTGCCTCCCCAAATCTACATGTCATTTGTGCCTGGAGTTCCTGGCAATTCTTCCCTAAGCAGTTATGTTTGTACTAATTCTTGCTGAGTCATTGATATATTGCACATTTGCTGTATAAACACTTACTTATTTATTCAGAAAGTTATTGAACACCTAGTACATGGCTAGGCACAGACAAAACCCCTGCCCTCATTTTAGATAGGAGGTGGGGAGAGAGGACAGACACAATAAATAAAAGAAATATGGTACATTTATTAAGTGGTTGTAGAGGCCATGGAGAAAAATAGAGCAATGCAGGGGGATGGGAAGAGAATGCCATTTTAAATAAGGATCACTAGACAGTGACATTTCAGTAAAAAGTGAATGGAGACTAAGCAAGCCGGGTAGATGTCAATGTGGAGATTGTCTGCAGCAGAGGGGACAGTGAACACAGGGTCCTGTACCAGGAGCATGCCTGGCTTGTCTGAGGAAGAGCAGGGGCAGGTGGAGATAGAGGGACCTGGGAGGGGGAGCGTGGACAGTGTGGCCTGATGATCATGAGAGGCGGGAGAACAATGGGGGATCAGGTCAGAAGATCATGGGGTGGTCCAGTTCACGCAGAAACTTAAAGAATTTAACTTAGACTCTGAGTGAGAGGGTTTTGAGGAAGGAAGTGATATTATTTGACTTGCAATTGAACAGTCTATTGAAGAGGTTGGTTAGAGATGGTAAATATTTTTTGAAGGCCATGTGGACTCTGTTGTAACTCCTTGATGCTGCTGTTGTAGCATAAGGTGAAATCATGAATACGGCTGTGTTCCAATAAAGCTCGATTAACAAAAGCAAGTGGCAGGCCAGATTTTGCCCATGCTGATCGTTGGGCTATTATAATCCAGAGGAGAGATGAAGGTGGCTAGGCTGAGGGTGCTAGCTATGGAGGTGGCCAGAAGGGTAAGATACTGGCTATATTTTGAAGATAGAGCCTGCGGGATTAACGGTCAGAGCAGATGTGGGCTGTGAGAGAAACCAAGGATGACTCCAAGGTTTTTATCTTGAGAAACTGGAGAAATGGAGTGACTGGTGTGAAGTGGCATAAAACTGAGAGATAAGGTTTGATGGGGAAGTAGGAGGAAGGGTAACAGGAGTCAGTTGGAGACGTGCAAATTTAAGATGTCTTTAGGGTAAAAGAATTGGATTAGATGTTCACCAACTCCCCTTCTGGCTCTCATATTCTATGTCTCCATGACTGTGAGAAAATAAACATGTACCCTGCTGGCTTCTGCTGTGATCATGATCTTCAGGGAGACCTTGCACTCCATATTCCTTCATTTTTCCTTAATGCAATTGGTAACTGCTGGCTAGAGATCAGTTGCTGGAAGGAAGAAACACTGGAAGGAAGGCAACTGCCAGCTGAAACTAGCAGGGGGACTTGGAAGAGCTGCTTAAATGGTGCATGTGCCCGAGGAGGCTTTGTGGGCTGGAGGCCATTCCCGGGTACCTTTGTTTCCTGGAGGTTAGTCATAACAGAGGGCTGTCAACCAACCAGGCCAACAACATCCAACATTCCATTCATTTTCTGAGAAAAAGCAGAGCAACTTCTGCCACTTCACCTCCACTCTGCTCTTAGAGTGGCCACACTGCAGACCCGCCAGCCCGGCCCTCTGTGTTGATAGCCCAGAGCCCCTAGTTCATCCTAATGGCCCCTGGAGACCCCCCAGGGTGTTTGGCATCAGCTTCTCTGGGCTATTTCCTCCCTCTTCTCTCATCTCTCCTCGCTGGGAGATATGTCTTCTCTCTGCCCAAATTCTTTCCACCCAAGAAGGGGCTCTGTGCCAGTGGGGCTGTTTGCTGTGTGGAGAGCTGGCAAGCCACTTTGGGAGTGAGCTGATAGGAATATATTTAAAATGTGAGCATTTATCAGAAGCAGCAGATGGAGGCAGCAGAGTGGAGCTCCCAGCACCGAGGGCAGGGAGTATTTCATTCAAGTGTGAAGCGGGCACCATCTATACCCAGCTGACACCAGCTCCTGCAGCCAGTGAAGAGGAGGAGGAAAACAAAAGTGGCCACCTTTGTGCCAGGTTTGGGAGGTCACAGTTTTCCTGGACCGAGAGTCTTCAATGCCTCAAAGACCGCATTCACTCTCAGGTGGAAGGAAACACGTCCATAGTCCCTTTCTGGAACATTTTTTACTTCTTTAAAGCTTAGTAAGTTCAATAAAAATTTTGAAGTTCAGAACAAATGGAAATACAGACCATTTTATGGATGTAGAGGGGCATTACTGTTATGCCCAGATTTCAAGATCCCCAACAGACCAACAGGGAGCCAGCCAAGTCCGATGCAAAAGCAGAGAGTCCTTTATTATTATTACAGACCCAGGTCTGGCTCCCAGCCCCTTCCGACGCAACGGCAAGAAGGGGGAGAGACCGCCGTGAGAAAAAACAGGGTTTTAATAGGGGGTGTAGTGAGGGGACTGTGGACCCTGCCAATTGGTCAGGCGCAAGCCGGGTCTTGTTACATAGGATGCAGTAATTTTTATGGCACGCACACCCCTCGACTGTCATTGGTTAGTTCAAAGAAATCCCAGGCGTGGCCAGCAGAGGCCTGGGCTTCCGGGAAGAAGGGGGTCTGAGCACATGGCTACTGCCCCAACATGGAGGATACGGGGTAAGATGGAGGGCATAGCCCTCACCCTTTCAATTACTTCATTCAACAAATATTTGTTGTGTGCCTCAGACATGCCAGGAATTTCCTGTGTTAAGCATCTTTCCCCTGGTGGTCAGTGCACTTCATAGATACTGGTCGACTGGTCATTTGGTCATTTTGTCTTTCAGTCACTTAGGCTTTTTTATATATAGATAATTCTTAAATGTTAGAACTGTCAAAACAATTTTTTATTGCCATCCCCACAACCTCCACCCCTCCCCCCCGCCGCCAAAGTACAAATATATTTAAGACCTATTCTATTTGCTATTTGTACTAAAGAAGTATATTTTTTAGTAGTAAATTTTCTCAGAGCACAAATACCAAACTCAATATATCAGTGGGGGAAAAACCAATGACCTTAATTTCAAGTTGCCTGTTTGATAAGAGAACCATGATCATGCCATCCAATTGAGAGGGCCAGTTTTAACAGTTGACCTAAGGCCTTTAGAAGGACCCCTGGTCATGTAGCAAAGGGGAAATAGTTACCCATCCATACCAAAAACCTTCAGGAAAATACTCACCTTCTGAGTGTTTTTTCTTTTTCCTTTAGAGAGAGATTTTTTTAAGTGCCCTCAATGAATAAATCACATATTGCCGAAGCCGGTTTGGCTCAGTGGATAGAGCGTCGGCCTGCGGACTGAAGGGTCCCGGGTTCGATTCCGGTCAAGGGCATGTACCTGGGTTGCGGGCACATCCCCAGTAGGAGATGTGCAGGAGGCAGCTGATTGATGTTTCTCTCTCATCGATGTTTCTGACTCTCTGTCTCTCTCCCTTCCTCTCTGTAAAAAATCAATAAAATATATATTAAAAATAAATAAATAAATAAATCACATATTTCTTCATATTGCCTCAATATGAGAGTCAATATGTGATCCTTTGCTCTATTTTATGTAGAAGATGTGATTCCAAATCCCCTGGTCAGAATGAATTACTGATTCCCTTAGTGCCATGAGGGAGACTTAACATCAGATTTAAATACACAAGTTATGCACTTTGCTCTTTGTCTTGATGCACGTGAATTCTTCAAAGAGACGTGCTGCTTGGTTCAAGAAACAATTGGCATTGAATGCACCAAATGAAAGAATAAGGACTGTGCAGAAATGCTTGCTGTTATAACAAAGAAGAAATATTTCCAAATTTATTATGTTATTTTCAGGGTAATGTAGATATATTGGAAAACATTCAGTTATTATGGATGACAATATTACTAATCTACAAGCTCTCAGAGTTTTTTATTTTTTATTATTTTTTTTCAAGGGGGTGGAGACATAGGCTCCACCTCTTTATTTTTTTATTTTATTTTTTAATTAAATCTTTATTGTTCAGATTATTACAGTTGTTCCTCTTTTTTCCCCCCATAGCTCCCCTCCAACCGGTTCCCACCCCACCCTCTGCCCTCACCCCCCCCACTGTCCTCATCCATAGGTGTACAATTATTGTCCAGTCTCTTCCCTCATCCCCCACACCCCTTCCCCCCCCAAGAATAGTCAGTCCACTCCCTTTCTATGTCCCCGATTCTATTATGATCACCAGTTTATTCTGTTCATCAGATTATTTGTTCACTTGATTTTTAGATTCACTTGTTGATAGATGTGTATTTGTTGTTCATAATTTGTATCTTTACCTTTTTCTTCTTCTTCCTCTTCTTAAAGGATACCTTTCAGCATTTCATATAATACTGGTTTGGTGGTGATGAACTCCTTTAGCGTTTTCTTATCTGTGAAGCTCTTTATCTGACCTTCAATTCTGAATGATAGCTTTGCTGGATAAAGTAATCTTGGTTGTAGGTTCTTGGCATTCATCACTTTGAATATTTCTTGCCACTCCCTTCTGGCCTGCAAAGTTTCTGTT